>NW_027475556.1:22500-30000 GCF_051020985.1 Nomia melanderi | reverse complement strand
CGCGATGAACCACGATTTCCGTGCGTCTTACGTCTCTCGACGATGGGACGATCCACGCGAAGAGTTGTTACGTGCTCGCGCGAGGTGCGATAGCGTCGATTCGCCTTTCTGTACGGGAGAAATAGAACGATGAGCTGACTTATCGGGTCTTCGTTGGAATTACCGTCGCTGGCATTGTAAACTCCAGATGACCTTGTGATTCCTTCGTCGGGCACTGGTAAAGGGTGGCGATGATTCGTTCTATAATAGAAATACCCGTCGTAGCGTTTCGGCCTAGTCACCCGCCACGAAACACTCTCTCGTCGTGGAATCCCCGCGTCGGAGAATAAAACGCCGAAGGCTTACTTATGAAACTTACGTCTCTCGACGATGGGACGATCCACGCGAAGAGTTGTTACGTGCACGCGTATGGTGCGATTGCGTCGATTCGCTTTTCTGTACGGGGAGCAATAGAACGTTGAGTTGACTTATCGGGTCTTCGTTGGAATTACCGTCGCTGGCATTGTAAACTCCAGATGACCTTGTGATTCCTTCGTCGGGCACTGGTAAAGGGTGGCGATGATGCGTTCTATAATAGAAATACCCGTCGTAGCGTTTCTTCCGAGTCAACCCGCTCACGAAACACTCTCTCGTCGTGGAATCCCCGCGTCGGAGAGTAAAACGCGAATTCATAGTATGGAAACTTACGTCTCTCGACGATGGGACGATCCACGCGAAGAGTTGTTACGTGCACGCGTATGGTGCGATTGCGTCGATTCGCTTTTCTGTACGGGGAGTAATAGAACGTTGAGTTGACTTATCGGGTCTTCGTTGGAATTACCGTCGCTGGCATTGTAAACTCCAGATGACCTTGTGATTCCTTCGTCGGGCACTGGTAAAGGGTGGCGATGATGCGTTCTATAATAGAAATACCCGTCGTAGCGTTTCTTCCGAGTCAACCCGCTCACGAAACTCTCTCTCGTCGTGGAATCCCCGCGTCGGAGAGTAAAACGCGAATTCATACTATGAAAACTTACGTCTCTCGACGATGGGACGATCCACGCGAAGAGTTGTTTACGTGCACGCGTATGGTGCGATTGCGTCGATTCGCTTTTCTGTACGGGGAGAAATAGAACGTTGAGTTGACTTATCGGGTCTTCGTTGGAATTACCGTCGCTGGCATTGTAAACTCCAGATGACCTTGTGATTCCTTCGTCGGGCACTGGTAAAGGGTGGCGATGATGCGTTCTATAATAGAAATACCCGTCGTAGCGTTTCTTCCGAGTCAACCCGCTCACGAAACTCTCTCTCGTCGTGGAATCCCCGCGTCGGAGAGTAAAACGCGAATTCATACTATGAAAACTTACGTCTCTCGACGATGGGACGATCCACGCGAAGAGTTGTTTACGTGTACGCGTATGGTGCGATTGCGTCGATTCGCTTTTCTGTACGGGTGAGAAATAGAACGTTGAGTTGACTTATCGGGTCTTCGTTGGAATTACCGTCGCTGGCATTGTAAACTCCAGATGACCTTGTGATTCCTTCGTCGGGCACTGGTAAAGGGTGGCGATGATGCGTTCTATAATAGAAATACCCGTCGTAGCGTTTCTTCCGAGTCAACCCGCTCACGAAACTCTCTCTCTCGTCGTGGAATCCCCGCGTCGGAGAGTAAAACGCCGAAGGCTTACTATGAAACTTACGTCTCTCGACGATGGGACGATCCACGCGAAGAGTTGTTACGTGCACGCGTATGGTGCGATTGCGTCGATTCGCTTTTCTGTACGGGGAGTAATAGAACGTTGAGTTGACTTATCGGGTCTTCGTTGGAATTACCGTCGCTGGCATTGTAAACTCCAGATGACCTTGTGATTCCTTCGTCGGGCACTGGTAAAGGGTGGCGATGATGCGTTCTATAATAGAAATACCCGTCGTAGCGTTTCTTCCGAGTCAACCCGCTCACGAAACTCTCTCTCGTCGTGGAATCCCCGCGTCGGAGAGTAAAACGCGAATTCATACTATGAAAACTTTACGTCTCTCGACGATGGGACGATCCACGCGAAGAGTTGTTTACGTGCACGCGTATGGTGCGATTGCGTCGATTCGCTTTTCTGTACGGGAGAAATAGAACGTTGAGTTGACTTATCGGGTCTTCGTTGGAATTACCGTCGCTGGCATTGTAAACTCCAGATGACCTTGTGATTCCTTCGTCGGGCACTGGTAAAGGGTGGCGATGATGCGTTCTATAATAGAAATACCCGTCGTAGCGTTTCTTCCGAGTCAACCCGCTCACGAAACTCTCTCTCGTCGTGGAATCCCCGCGTCGGAGAGTAAAACGCGAATTCATACTATGAAAACTTACGTCTCTCGACGATGGGACGATCCACGCGAAGAGTTGTTTACGTGCACGCGTATGGTGCGATTGCGTCGATTCGCTTTTCTGTACGGGGAGAAATAGAACGTTGAGTTGACTTATCGGGTCTTCGTTGGAATTACCGTCGCTGGCATTGTAAACTCCAGATGACCTTGTGATTCCTTCGTCGGGCACTGGTAAAGGGTGGCGATGATGCGTTCTATAATAGAAATACCCGTCGTAGCGTTTCTTCCGAGTCAACCCGCTCACGAAACTCTCTCTCGTCGTGGAATCCCCGCGTCGGAGGGTAAAACGCGATATATAATAGTATATGCCAGTGGTTCGCGCGCGTCGTCTCTGAGATACGCGGTCGACAGAGTTCCGAAAACACGTGATGTGCCACGATTTCCGTGCGTCTTACATCTTTCGACGATGGGACGATCCACGCGAAGAGAACGTTCGTGCTTGCGTGAGGTGCAACAGCGTCGATTCGCTTTTCTGTACGGGGAGAAATAGAACGTTGAGTTGACTTATCGGGTCTTCGTTGGAATTACCGTCGCTGGCATTGTAAACTCCAGATGACCTTGTGATTCCTTCGTCGGGCACTGGTAAAGGGTGGCGATGATTCGTTCTATAATAGTAATACCCGTCGTAGCGTTTCGACCGATGTCACCCGCCACGAATGTCTCTCTCGACGTGGAAACCCCGCGCCGAAGAGTAAACGCGAAGGCTTACCATACGAAAGAAAACGGTATTATACGCCTGTGGTATGTGCGTCTCGGCTCTGTGATACGCGATCGGCAGAGTTACAAAAAAACGTTGATGGGCCACGATTTCCGTGCGTCTTACATCTTTCGACGATGGGACGATCCACGCGAAGAGTAGTTACGTGCTCGCGCGAGGTGCGATAGCGTCGATTCGCTTTTCTGTACGGGGAGAAATAGAACGATGAGTTGACTTATCGGGTCTTCGTTGGAATTACCGTCGCTGGCATTGTAAACTCCAGATGACCTTGTGATTCCTTCGTCGGGCACTGGTAAAGGGTGGCGATGATTCGTTCTATAATAGAAATACCCGTCGTAGCGATTCGGCCGAGACACCCGCCACGAAACTCTCTCTCGTCGTGGAATCCCCATGTCGGAGAGTAAAACGCGAAGGCTAACTATATAAGAAACATATAGTATTATTTATGCCTGTGGTTCTCCGTTTGTCCTACTCTCAGATACGCGACTCGGAGAGTTACGAATAATCGTGATGGACCACGATTTCTGTACGTCTTACATCTTTCGACGATGGGACGATCCACGCGAAGAGATCATTCCTGCTTGCGTGAGGTGCGATAGCGCCGATTCGCTTTTCTGTACGGGGAGAAATAGAACGATGAGTTGACTTATCGGGTCTTCGTTGGAATTACCGTCGCTGGCATTGTAAACTCCAGATGACCTTGTGATTCCTTCGTCGGGCACTGGTAAAGGGTGGCGATGATTCGTTCTATAATAGAAATACCCGTCGTAGCGATTCGGCCGTGTCACCCGCCACGAAAATCTCTCTCGTCGTGGAATCCCCGCGTCGTAGAGTAAACGCGAAGGCTTGCTATAGAAGACTATAGTTTATACGCCTGTGGTTCACCGGTTGCCTGCTCTCCGGGGTACGCGATCGCGCAGGAGTTACGGAAGAACTTGATGGGCCACGATCTCCAAGCGGCTATATCTTTCGACGATGGGACGATTCACGCGAAGAGAACGTTCGTGCATGCGTGAGGTGCGATAGCGTTGATTCGCTTGTCTGTACGGGGAGAAATAGAACGATGAGTTGACTTATCGGGTCTTCGTTGGAATTACCGTCGCTGGCATTGTAAACTCCAGATGACCTTGTGATTCCTTCGTCGGGCACTGGTAAAGGGTGGCGATGATTCGTTCTATAATAGAAATACCCGTCGTAGCGTTTCGACCGATGTCACCCGCCACGAAATTCTCTCTCGTCGTGGAATCCCCGCGTCGGAGAGTAACCGCCGAAGGCTTGCTATAGAAGACTATAGTTTAT
Organism: Nomia melanderi; assembly: GCF_051020985.1. Classification (NCBI taxonomy): domain Eukaryota; kingdom Metazoa; phylum Arthropoda; class Insecta; order Hymenoptera; family Halictidae; genus Nomia; species Nomia melanderi. The sequence goes on along the minus strand of NW_027475556.1, from coordinate 25,628 downwards.
ACGCCTGTGGTTCACCGGTTGCCGGCTCTCCGGGGCACGCGATCGCGCGAAGGTTACGGAGGGACGTGAAGCGCCCGAGCAATGAAACGTCCGCAGGAGGAAACGAGCAACCGCCGAACATTGTTTCGCGACGTTTCCATAATGTATTGTCGTTTCGCTCGCATCCCGCTTCTTTCCCCTAGTTTCCTCGACGCGTAGTTTCGCAGCCTTAGTGGACGAATCATTCTCGATTCGAGGAAAGATATGCAGTGGGGCGTGCAATGAGCCCGCCAGAGACCACGATCTCCAATGCGTCTTTACATCTTTCGACGATGGGATGATCCACGCGAAGAGAACGTTCGTGCTTGCGCGAGGTGCGTTAGCGTCGATTCGCTTTTCTGTACGGGGAGAAATAGAACGATGAGTTGACTTATCGGGTCTTCGTTGGAATTACCGTCGCTGGCATTGTAAACTCCAGATGACCTTGTGATTCCTTCGTCGGGCACTGGTAAAGGGTGGCGATGATTCGTTCTATAATAGAAATACCCGTCGTAGCGATTCGGCCGAGTCACCCGCCACGAAACTGTCTCTCTTTCGTCGTGGAAACCCCGCGTCGGAGAGTAAAACGCGCGAAGGCTGTGACTGTAACATATATATATACAGTATACAATGCCTGTGGTTTTTGCGCGTGTCGGCTCTTCGGTATACGCGATCGGCCAGAGTTACGGAGGGACGGTGAAGCGCACGAGAAATTGAAACGGCCGCACGATTGGAACCGAGCAACCGTCGAACATTGTTTCGCGACGTTTCCATAATGCGTTTTCGTTTCGCTCGCATACCGCTTCTTTTCCCCTAGTCTCTGAGACGCGTTTTCGAGCCGTTCTTCTACTATCGATTCTCGTAGAGAGAAGGGACCGGGTAGTCTGGAAGTGGAACCCGCATCTTGCGTGTACCGTACACGGAATTGAGAGGACCGGCCGTGAAGCTCGTTTTAAAGCCGTGCGTCTGACACCCAACTCTTGCGCGCCAATTTCGCGGCAAGAGATAATATGGGACGAATGACCGGCAAAGAGCCAGCTGTGAAGTCTGTTTTTTTAATCGAATCCGTGGACGTGTGTATGCCGTAGCGTCGCTCGTCGTGTTCGTTCATGGTCGTTCCGAGAGAAAGAACGAAAGCGGTAACGAAGGGACCGGCCGTGAAGCTCGTTTTAAAGCCGCGCGTCTGACACCCAACTCTTGCGCGCCAATTTCGCGGCAAGAGATAACATGGGACGAATGACCGGCAAAGAGCCAGCTGTGAAGTCTTTTTTCATTATTTGCTTTCAATCGATCGATCGGTACGATTCGTGCAACGTTTCGCGCGATGCGACGCGAAAACATGCGCGCAACAATAGATGCGTCTGATCGGAAGAACGCGAGGGTCGACTGCACGCGATGGATTCAGTATCGGGTAGGATACAAAATATATCCCCGTCGTTTCCACGCGTGCGAGTCTTCTGCGTCTTTCGCGGGTTTTTGAATGCACTATACGCCCGGAACGTCGAGAAATATATACATATTACTTGAACGTTTTTCGTCTCGAAAGGCTTCGGTGTCGTCTCCAAGGCGACGCCTGAATCTCCTTCGCGCGCTGGTCGGAGATTCAGGTATCAACTTTTATCTTCTCTTTGAAAGAAGAGAGATATTAGGTCGAACAAATGAGAATAAAATTATATATGTGAAATATAAAATTTATACGATTACCCTGAACGGTGGATCACTTGGCTCGTGGGTCGATGAAGAACGCAGCTAATTGCGCGTCAACGTGTGAACTGCAGGACACATGAACATCGACATTTCGAACGCACATTGCGGTCCACGGATACAATTCCTGGACCACGCCTGGCTGAGGGTCGTTTACGTACCATACACTGCTTGCGTAGCTCTGTCAAATCCCCGCCGTCGTTCACCTCTTCGGATCGAACGTTTTTTTACCGAAGGGCGCAAAGAACGTTTCTGAGTCGGGTTAAGAGAAGGATGCTACGTACGAGCGAACGATGGGTGTCTCGTCGGCGTTTGTCGCGGACACGCGAAAATTCTGTGAATTTCACGGACAGTGTACGTTCTAGTTGTTGCAAAACGATCGGAATCGTTTGTATGGACTCGCGTGAGTGTTCGCGGCGTCGTGCGTCGTTCAATTACGACCGCCCGCGGATACCGCTCCACTGCGATATGGATCTGAGCGACAACTTTTTCGGCTGTTCGTGAGATGAACGGTTTCGTGTGTTTAGAAAAATTTTTTTTCCCGCGCTCCCGACGTCACCTGAAATGATGCGTCAGAGGTGAAAGAAAATATTAAGAAGTCGAGAGAGAGAGAGACTACACACGTTTTATTCATATTTTGTATACCGTGCGTGAGACGGATGTGCACGACACGTCGTATGTCGGTATATTACCGACTGGCCCCAGGGAGATTGTTTTCTTCCTCTCTTACGAATGAGATGTACGTTTCGGAGGATCGTCGTTACCGAAACACACGGCAAAACGAGACTTCTCGCAGCAGAACCTTTATACACAATACACATCGACTCTTTTTACCCCGAGAGAGAGAGAAAAGGTGTATTTCTTTTTTTTATTTTTCGAATTCGACGCACGAACGCTTTGACGACTGGAGAAAAACACGGTGTGTGTTAAAATCGTGCGGGACGAGCATGCGTATTCGTAACGGGTCGAATAGTTCTTATTCCCCGTCGTCGCGTGTCCTCGCTGGACCACCACCGTGCGCTTCCGCCACGTTCAGTTGAATTTCGAAATATATATATATAAAAAGAATCACCATATACTCTCTTTCGGGAGGTGTATTTTTATCGGTTTCTGCTATAGAGAAGAGACGGAGATCGTGTTGTGAGGTGTAACGTTTCTGTATCCCCGTTTCGGAGGATCGTCGTTATCGGCGGAACACACGTCAAAACGAGACTTCTCGCAGAACCTTTATACACAATACACATCGACTCTTTTACCCCGAGAGAGAGAAAAGGTGTTTTTCTTTTTTTTTTATTTTTCGAATTCGACGCACGAACGCTTTGACGACTGGAGAAAAACACGGTGTGTGTTAAAATCGTGCGGGACGAGCATGCGTATTCGTAACGGGTCGAATATTCTTATTCCCC
>NW_027475556.1:10000-15000 GCF_051020985.1 Nomia melanderi | reverse complement strand
CGATACATTTTTTCCATTTTCAGTGAAAAAAAAATTTTTGTCAATTTTCTCAACGTTAAAAACTGCGATAAACTGCGTTTTTATGCGTAGATTAAACATTGAAAAAATTTTGAAATATGCGATGAAAAAGTTTACTCTTGACCGTCGGGACTTAGAAAAATTTCGAGTACCCCGGATCGCCTGCTGGCATTACCGCACGGGCTGGACACCTCGCTCCGACGAATCGGTTTTTTCCATTTTTTTTGAAAAATAAATTTTTGTAATTTTTTTTAATGTCAAAAACGTTAATAAACGTCATGTTTACGCATGGATTAAACATTGAAATAATTTTAAAACACTTATTAAAAAAGTTGGTGTCGACCGTGGGACTTAGAAAAATTTCGGGAAGTCCGATTCGCCTGCTGGAATTACCGCACGGGCAGGACACCTCGCTCCGACGAATCGGTTTTTTCCATTTTTTTTGAAAAATAAATTTTTGTAATTTTTTTTAACGTTGAAAACGTTAATAAACATCATGTTTACGCATGGATTAAACATTGAAATAATTTTAAAACGCTTATTAAAAAAGTTGGTGTCGACCGTGGGACTTAGAAAAATTTCGGGAAGTCCGATTCGCCTGCTGGAATTACCGCACGGGCAGGACACCTCGCTCCGACGAATCGGTTTTTTCCATTTTTCCGAAAAATAAATTTTTGTAATTTTTTTTAATGTTAAAAACGTTAATAAACTTCATGTTTACGCATGGATTAAACATTGAAATAATTTTAAAACGCTTATTAAAAAAGTTGGTGTCGACCGTGGGACTTAGAAAAATTTCGGGAAGTCCGATTCGCCTGCTGGAATTACCGCACGGGCTGGACACCTCGCTCCGCCGAATCGGTTTTTTCCTTTTTTTCCGAAAAATAAATTTTTGTAATTTTTTTTAATGTTAAAAACGTTAATAAACTTCATGTTTACGCATGGATTAAACATTGAAATAATTTTAAAACGCTTATTAAAAAAGTTGGTGTCGACCGTGGGACTTAGAAAAATTTCGGGAAGTCCGATTCGCCTGCTGGAATTACCGCACGGGCAGGACACCTCGCTCCGACGAATCGGTTTTTTCCATTTTTTCCGAAAAATAAATTTTTGTAATTTTTTTTAATGTTAAAAACGTTAATAAACTTCATGTTTACGCATGGATTAAACATTGAAATAATTTTAAAACGCTTATTAAAAAAGTTGGTGTCGACCGTGGGACTTAGAAAAATTTCGGGAAGTCCGATTCGCCTGCTGGAATTACCGCACGGGCAGGACACCTCGCTCCGACGAATCGGTTTTTTCCATTTTTTTTGAAAAATAAATTTTTGTAATTTTTTTAACGTTGAAAACGTTAATAAACATCATGTTTACGCATGGATTAAACATTGAAATAATTTTAAAACGCTTATTAAAAAAGTTGGTGTCGACCGTGGGACTTAGAAAAATTTCGGGAAGTCCGATTCGCCTGCTGGAATTACCGCACGGGCTGGACACCTCTCGCTCCGACGAATCGGTTTTTTCCATTTTTTTTGAAAAATAAATTTTTGTAATTTTTTTTAATGTCAAAAACGTTAATAAACGTCATGTTTACGCATGGATTAAACATTGAAATAATTTTAAAACACTTATTAAAAAAGTTGGTGTCGACCGTGGGACTTAGAAAAATTTCGGGAAGTCCGATTCGCCTGCTGGAATTACCGCACGGGCTGGACACCTCGCTCCGCCGAATCGGTATTTTCCATTTTTCTTGAAAAATAAATTTTTGTAATTTTTTTTAACGTTGAAAACGTTAATAAACATCATGTTTACGCATGGATTAAACATTGAAATAATTTTAAAACGCTTATTAAAAAAGTTGGTGTCGACCGTGGGACTTAGAAAAATTTCGGGAAGTCCGATTCGCCTGCTGGAATTACCGCACGGGCTGGACACCTCGCTCCGCCGAATCGGTATTTTCCATTTTTCTTGAAAAATAAATTTTTGTAATTTTTTTTAACGTTGAAAACGTTAATAAACATCATGTTTACGCATGGATTAAACATTGAAATAATTTTAAAACGCTTATTAAAAAAGTTGGTGTCGACCGTGGGACTTAGAAAAATTTCGGGAAGTCCGATTCGCCTGCTGGAATTACCGCACGGGCAGGACACCTCGCTCCGACGAATCGGTTTTTTCCATTTTTTCCGAAAAATAAATTTTTGTAATTTTTTTTAATGTTAAAAACGTTAATAAACTTCATGTTTACGCATGGATTAAACATTGAAATAATTTTAAAACACTTATTAAAAAAGTTGGTGTCGACCGTGGGACTTAGAAAAATTTCGGGAAGTCCGATTCGCCTGCTGGAATTACCGCACGGGCAGGACACCTCGCTCCGACGAATCGGTTTTTTCCATTTTTTTTGAAAAATAAATTTTTGTAATTTTTTTTAACGTTGAAAACGTTAATAAACATCATGTTTACGCATGGATTAAACATTGAAATAATTTTAAAACGCTTATTAAAAAAGTTGGTGTCGACCGTGGGACTTAGAAAAATTTCGGGAAGTCCGATTCGCCTGCTGGAATTACCGCACGGGCTGGACACCTCGCTCCGCCGAATCGGTTTTTTCCTTTTTTTCCGAAAAATAAATTTTTGTAATTTTTTTTAATGTTAAAAACGTTAATAAACTTCATGTTTACGCATGGATTAAACATTGAAATAATTTTAAAACGCTTATTAAAAAAGTTGGTGTCGACCGTGGGACTTAGAAAAATTTCGGGAAGTCCGATTCGCCTGCTGGAATTACCGCACGGGCAGGACACCTCGCTCCGACGAATCGGTTTTTTCCATTTTTTCCGAAAAATAAATTTTTGTAATTTTTTTTAATGTTAAAAACGTTAATAAACTTCATGTTTACGCATGGATTAAACATTGAAATAATTTTAAAACGCTTATTAAAAAAGTTGGTGTCGACCGTGGGACTTAGAAAAATTTCGGGAAGTCCGATTCGCCTGCTGGAATTACCGCACGGGCAGGACACCTCGCTCCGACGAATCGGTTTTTTCCATTTTTTTTGAAAAATAAATTTTTGTAATTTTTTTTAACGTTGAAAACGTTAATAAACATCATGTTTACGCATGGATTAAACATTGAAATAATTTTAAAACGCTTATTAAAAAAGTTGGTGTCGACCGTGGGACTTAGAAAAATTTCGGGAAGTCCGATTCGCCTGCTGGAATTACCGCACGGGCTGGACACCTCGCTCCGCCGAATCGGTTTTTTCCTTTTTTTCCGAAAAATAAATTTTTGTAATTTTTTTTAATGTTAAAAACGTTAATAAACTTCATGTTTACGCATGGATTAAACATTGAAATAATTTTAAAACGCTTATTAAAAAAGTTGGTGTCGACCGTGGGACTTAGAAAAATTTCGGGAAGTCCGATTCGCCTGCTGGAATTACCGCACGGGCAGGACACCTCGCTCCGACGAATCGGTTTTTTCCATTTTTTCCGAAAAATAAATTTTTGTAATTTTTTTTAATGTTAAAAACGTTAATAAACTTCATGTTTACGCATGGATTAAACATTGAAATAATTTTAAAACGCTTATTAAAAAAGTTGGTGTCGACCGTGGGACTTAGAAAAATTTCGGGAAGTCCGATTCGCCTGCTGGAATTACCGCACGGGCAGGACACCTCGCTCCGACGAATCGGTTTTTTCCATTTTTTTTGAAAAATAAATTTTTGTAATTTTTTTTAACGTTGAAAACGTTAATAAACATCATGTTTACGCATGGATTAAACATTGAAATAATTTTAAAACGCTTATTAAAAAAGTTGGTGTCGACCGTGGGACTTAGAAAAATTTCGGGAAGTCCGATTCGCCTGCTGGAATTACCGCACGGGCTGGACACCTCGCTCCGCCGAATCGGTTTTTTCCTTTTTTTCCGAAAAATAAATTTTTGTAATTTTTTTTAATGTTAAAAACGTTAATAAACTTCATGTTTACGCATGGATTAAACATTGAAATAATTTTAAAACGCTTATTAAAAAAGTTGGTGTCGACCGTGGGACTTAGAAAAATTTCGGGAAGTCCGATTCGCCTGCTGGAATTACCGCACGGGCAGGACACCTCGCTCCGACGAATCGGTTTTTTCCATTTTTTCCGAAAAATAAATTTTTGTAATTTTTTTTAATGTTAAAAACGTTAATAAACTTCATGTTTACGCATGGATTAAACATTGAAATAATTTTAAAACGCTTATTAAAAAAGTTGGTGTCGACCGTGGGACTTAGAAAAATTTCGGGAAGTCCGATTCGCCTGCTGGAATTACCGCACGGGCTGGACACCTCGCTCCGCCGAATCGGTTTTTTCCTTTTTTTCCGAAAAATAAATTTTTGTAATTTTTTTTAATGTTAAAAACGTTAATAAACTTCATGTTTACGCATGGATTAAACATTGAAATAATTTTAAAACGCTTATTAAAAAAGTTGGTGTCGACCGTGGGACTTAGAAAAATTTCGGGAAGTCCGATTCGCCTGCTGGAATTACCGCACGGGCAGGACACCTCGCTCCGACGAATCGGTTTTTTCCATTTTTTCCGAAAAATAAATTTTTGTAATTTTTTTTAATGTTAAAAACGTTAATAAACTTCATGTTTACGCATGGATTAAACATTGAAATAATTTTAAAACGCTTATTAAAAAAGTTGGTGTCGACCGTGGGACTTAGAAAAATTTCGGGAAGTCCGATTCGCCTGCTGGAATTACCGCACGGGCAGGACACCTCGCTCCGACGAATCGGTTTTTTCCATTTTTTTTGAAAAATAAATTTTTGTAATTTTTTTTAACGTTGAAAACGTTAATAAACATCATGTTTACGCATGGATTAAACATTGAAATAATTTTAAAACGCTTATTAAAAAAGTTGGTGTCGACCGTGGGACTTAGAAAAATTTCGGGAAGTCCGATTCGCCTGCTGGAATTACCGCACGGGCTG
>NW_027475556.1:0-5000 GCF_051020985.1 Nomia melanderi | reverse complement strand
ACGGGGAGCAATAGAACGTTGAGTTGACTTATCGGGTCTTCGTTGGAATTACCGTCGCTGGCATTGTAAACTCCAGATGACCTTGTGATTCCTTCGTCGGGCACTGGTAAAGGGTGGCGATGATGCGTTCTATAATAGAAATACCCGTCGTAGCGTTTCTTCCGAGTCAACCCGCTCACGAAACACTCTCTCGTCGTGGAATCCCCGCGTCGGAGAGTAAAACGCGAATTCATAGTATGGAAACTTACGTCTCTCGACGATGGGACGATCCACGCGAAGAGTTGTTACGTGCACGCGTATGGTGCGATTGCGTCGATTCGCTTTTCTGTACGGGGAGTAATAGAACGTTGAGTTGACTTATCGGGTCTTCGTTGGAATTACCGTCGCTGGCATTGTAAACTCCAGATGACCTTGTGATTCCTTCGTCGGGCACTGGTAAAGGGTGGCGATGATGCGTTCTATAATAGAAATACCCGTCGTAGCGTTTCTTCCGAGTCAACCCGCTCACGAAACTCTCTCTCGTCGTGGAATCCCCGCGTCGGAGAGTAAAACGCGAATTCATACTATGAAAACTTACGTCTCTCGACGATGGGACGATCCACGCGAAGAGTTGTTTACGTGCACGCGTATGGTGCGATTGCGTCGATTCGCTTTTCTGTACGGGGAGAAATAGAACGTTGAGTTGACTTATCGGGTCTTCGTTGGAATTACCGTCGCTGGCATTGTAAACTCCAGATGACCTTGTGATTCCTTCGTCGGGCACTGGTAAAGGGTGGCGATGATGCGTTCTATAATAGAAATACCCGTCGTAGCGTTTCTTCCGAGTCAACCCGCTCACGAAACTCTCTCTCGTCGTGGAATCCCCGCGTCGGAGAGTAAAACGCGAATTCATACTATGAAAACTTACGTCTCTCGACGATGGGACGATCCACGCGAAGAGTTGTTTACGTGTACGCGTATGGTGCGATTGCGTCGATTCGCTTTTCTGTACGGGGAGAAATAGAACGTTGAGTTGACTTATCGGGTCTTCGTTGGAATTACCGTCGCTGGCATTGTAAACTCCAGATGACCTTGTGATTCCTTCGTCGGGCACTGGTAAAGGGTGGCGATGATGCGTTCTATAATAGAAATACCCGTCGTAGCGTTTCTTCCGAGTCAACCCGCTCACGAAACTCTCTCTCTCGTCGTGGAATCCCCGCGTCGGAGAGTAAAACGCCGAAGGCTTACTATGAAACTTACGTCTCTCGACGATGGGACGATCCACGCGAAGAGTTGTTACGTGCACGCGTATGGTGCGATTGCGTCGATTCGCTTTTCTGTACGGGGAGTAATAGAACGTTGAGTTGACTTATCGGGTCTTCGTTGGAATTACCGTCGCTGGCATTGTAAACTCCAGATGACCTTGTGATTCCTTCGTCGGGCACTGGTAAAGGGTGGCGATGATGCGTTCTATAATAGAAATACCCGTCGTAGCGTTTCTTCCGAGTCAACCCGCTCACGAAACTCTCTCTCGTCGTGGAATCCCCGCGTCGGAGAGTAAAACGCGAATTCATACTATGAAAACTTACGTCTCTCGACGATGGGACGATCCACGCGAAGAGTTGTTTACGTGCACGCGTATGGTGCGATTGCGTCGATTCGCTTTTCTGTACGGGGAGAAATAGAACGTTGAGTTGACTTATCGGGTCTTCGTTGGAATTACCGTCGCTGGCATTGTAAACTCCAGATGACCTTGTGATTCCTTCGTCGGGCACTGGTAAAGGGTGGCGATGATGCGTTCTATAATAGAAATACCCGTCGTAGCGTTTCTTCCGAGTCAACCCGCTCACGAAACTCTCTCTCGTCGTGGAATCCCCGCGTCGGAGAGTAAAACGCGAATTCATACTATGAAAACTTACGTCTCTCGACGATGGGACGATCCACGCGAAGAGTTGTTTACGTGCACGCGTATGGTGCGATTGCGTCGATTCGCTTTTCTGTACGGGGAGAAATAGAACGTTGAGTTGACTTATCGGGTCTTCGTTGGAATTACCGTCGCTGGCATTGTAAACTCCAGATGACCTTGTGATTCCTTCGTCGGGCACTGGTAAAGGGTGGCGATGATGCGTTCTATAATAGAAATACCCGTCGTAGCGTTTCTTCCGAGTCAACCCGCTCACGAAACTCTCTCTCGTCGTGGAATCCCCGCGTCGGAGGGTAAAACGCGATATATAATAGTATATGCCAGTGGTTCGCGCGCGTCGTCTCTGAGATACGCGGTCGACAGAGTTCCGAAAACACGTGATGTGCCACGATTTCCGTGCGTCTTACATCTTTCGACGATGGGACGATCCACGCGAAGAGAACGTTCGTGCTTGCGTGAGGTGCAACAGCGTCGATTCGCTTTTCTGTACGGGGAGAAATAGAACGTTGAGTTGACTTATCGGGTCTTCGTTGGAATTACCGTCGCTGGCATTGTAAACTCCAGATGACCTTGTGATTCCTTCGTCGGGCACTGGTAAAGGGTGGCGATGATTCGTTCTATAATAGTAATACCCGTCGTAGCGTTTCGACCGATGTCACCCGCCACGAATGTCTCTCTCGACGTGGAAACCCCGCGCCGAAGAGTAAACGCGAAGGCTTACCATACGAAAGAAAACGGTATTATACGCCTGTGGTATGTGCGTCTCGGCTCTGTGATACGCGATCGGCAGAGTTACAAAAAAACGTTGATGGGCCACGATTTCCGTGCGTCTTACATCTTTCGACGATGGGACGATCCACGCGAAGAGTAGTTACGTGCTCGCGCGAGGTGCGATAGCGTCGATTCGCTTTTCTGTACGGGGAGAAATAGAACGATGAGTTGACTTATCGGGTCTTCGTTGGAATTACCGTCGCTGGCATTGTAAACTCCAGATGACCTTGTGATTCCTTCGTCGGGCACTGGTAAAGGGTGGCGATGATTCGTTCTATAATAGAAATACCCGTCGTAGCGATTCGGCCGAGACACCCGCCACGAAACTCTCTCTCGTCGTGGAATCCCCATGTCGGAGAGTAAAACGCGAAGGCTAACTATATAAGAAACATATAGTATTATTTATGCCTGTGGTTCTCCGTTTGTCCTACTCTCAGATACGCGACTCGGAGAGTTACGAATAATCGTGATGGACCACGATTTCTGTACGTCTTACATCTTTCGACGATGGGACGATCCACGCGAAGAGATCATTCCTGCTTGCGTGAGGTGCGATAGCGCCGATTCGCTTTTCTGTACGGGGAGAAATAGAACGATGAGTTGACTTATCGGGTCTTCGTTGGAATTACCGTCGCTGGCATTGTAAACTCCAGATGACCTTGTGATTCCTTCGTCGGGCACTGGTAAAGGGTGGCGATGATTCGTTCTATAATAGAAATACCCGTCGTAGCGATTCGGCCGTGTCACCCGCCACGAAAATCTCTCTCGTCGTGGAATCCCCGCGTCGTAGAGTAAACGCGAAGGCTTGCTATAGAAGACTATAGTTTATACGCCTGTGGTTCACCGGTTGCCTGCTCTCCGGGGTACGCGATCGCGCAGGAGTTACGGAAGAACTTGATGGGCCACGATCTCCAAGCGGCTATATCTTTCGACGATGGGACGATTCACGCGAAGAGAACGTTCGTGCATGCGTGAGGTGCGATAGCGTTGATTCGCTTGTCTGTACGGGGAGAAATAGAACGATGAGTTGACTTATCGGGTCTTCGTTGGAATTACCGTCGCTGGCATTGTAAACTCCAGATGACCTTGTGATTCCTTCGTCGGGCACTGGTAAAGGGTGGCGATGATTCGTTCTATAATAGAAATACCCGTCGTAGCGTTTCGACCGATGTCACCCGCCACGAAATTCTCTCTCGTCGTGGAATCCCCGCGTCGGAGAGTAACCGCCGAAGGCTTGCTATAGAAGACTATAGTTTATACGCCTGTGGTTCACCGGTTGCCGGCTCTCCGGGGCACGCGATCGCGCGAAGGTTACGGAGGGACGTGAAGCGCCCGAGCAATGAAACGTCCGCAGGAGGAAACGAGCAACCGCCGAACATTGTTTCGCGACGTTTCCATAATGTATTGTCGTTTCGCTCGCATCCCGCTTCTTTCCCCTAGTTTCCTCGACGCGTAGTTTCGCAGCCTTAGTGGACGAATCATTCTCGATTCGAGGAAAGATATGCAGTGGGGCGTGCAATGAGCCCGCCAGAGACCACGATCTCCAATGCGTCTTTACATCTTTCGACGATGGGATGATCCACGCGAAGAGAACGTTCGTGCTTGCGCGAGGTGCGTTAGCGTCGATTCGCTTTTCTGTACGGGGAGAAATAGAACGATGAGTTGACTTATCGGGTCTTCGTTGGAATTACCGTCGCTGGCATTGTAAACTCCAGATGACCTTGTGATTCCTTCGTCGGGCACTGGTAAAGGGTGGCGATGATTCGTTCTATAATAGAAATACCCGTCGTAGCGATTCGGCCGAGTCACCCGCCACGAAACTGTCTCTCTTTCGTCGTGGAAACCCCGCGTCGGAGAGTAAAACGCGCGAAGGCTGTGACTGTAACATATATATATACAGTATACAATGCCTGTGGTTTTTGCGCGTGTCGGCTCTTCGGTATACGCGATCGGCCAGAGTTACGGAGGGACGGTGAAGCGCACGAGAAATTGAAACGGCCGCACGATTGGAACCGAGCAACCGTCGAACATTGTTTCGCGACGTTTCCATAATGCGTTTTCGTTTCGCTCGCATACCGCTTCTTTTCCCCTAGTCTCTGAGACGCGTTTTCGAGCCGTTCTTCTACTATCGATTCTCGTAGAGAGAAGGGACCGGGTAGTCTGGAAGTGGAACCCGCATCTTGCGTGTACCGTACACGGAATTGAGAGGACCGGCCGTGAAGCTCGTTTTAAAGCCGTGCGTCTGACACCCAACTCTTGCGCGCCAATTTCGCGGCAAGAGATAATATGGGACGAATGACCGGCAAAGAGCCAGCTGTGAAGTCTG
>NW_027475555.1:0-40590 GCF_051020985.1 Nomia melanderi | reverse complement strand
TATTAGTTTTATATAGTTCTATATAGTTTTATATAGTTTTATATAGTTTTATATAGTTTTGTTAGTTTTATATGGTTTTATATAGTTTTATATATTTCTATACAGTTTTATATAGCTTTACATAGTTTTATATAGTTTTATATAGTTTTATATAGTTTTATATAGTTTAATATATTTTTATATAGTTTTATATAGTTTTATTTAGTTTTATATAGTTCTATAGAGTTTTATATAGGTTTATATAGTTCTATAGAGTTCTGTATAGTTTTGTTAGTTTCATATAGTTTTATATAGTTTTATTAGTTTTATATAGTTCTATAGAGTTTTATATAGGTTTATATAGTTTTATATAGTTTTATATAGTTTTATATAGTTCTATAGAGTTTTGTATAGGCTTATATAGTTTTGTTAGCTTATTATCGTTTTATATAGTTTTATATAGTTTTATATAGTTTTATATAGTTTTATATAGTTTTATATAGTTTTGTTAGTTTTATAGAGTTTTATATAGGTTTATATAGTTTTATAGAGTTTTAAATAGTTTTATATAGTTCTATAGACTTTTGTATTGGTTTAATTAGTTTTGTTAGTTTTATATAGTTTTATATAGTTTTATATAGTTTTCTTAGTTTTATATAGTTTTATATAGTTTTATGTAGTTTTATATAGTTCTATAGATTTTTATATAGGTTTATATAATTTTATAGAGTTTTAAATAGTTTTATATAGTTCGATGGAGTTTTGTATACGTTTATATAGTTTTGTTAGTTTTATATAGTTTTATATAGTTTTATATAGTTTTATATACTTTTATATCGGTTTATATAGTTTTATATAGTTTCATATAGTTTAATATAGTTTTATACAGTTTTATATAGGTTTATATGGTTTATATGGTTTTGATAGTTTTATATAGTGTTAGATAGTTTTATATAGTTTTATATAGTTTTATATAGTCTTATATAGTTTTATATTGTTTTACATACTTTTATATAGTTCTGTTAGTTTTATAGAGTTTTATATAGTTTTATATAGTTTTGTTAGTTTTATATAGTTTTATATAGTTTTATATAGTTTTATATAGTTCTATAGAGTTTTATATAGGTTTATATAGTTTTATATAGTTTTAAATAGTTTTAAATAGTTTTATATAGTTCTATAGAGTTTTGTATAGGTTTATATAGTTTTGTTAGTTTTATATAGTTTTATATAGTTTTATATATTTTTATATAGTCTTATATAGTTTTATATAGTTTTATATAGTTTTGTTAGTTTTATATAGTTTTATATAGTTTTATATAGTTTTATATAGTTTCATATAGTTTAATATAGTTTTATATAGTTATATATAGTTTTATAGAATTTTATATAGTTTTATATAGCTTTGTTAGTTTTATATAGTTTTATATAGTTCTATATAGTTTTATATAGGTTTATATAGTTTTATATAGTTTAATATAGTTTTATATAGTTTTGTTAGTTTTATATAGTTTTATATAGTTTTATATAGTTTTATATAGTTTTATATGGTTCTATAGAGTTTTATATAGGGTTATATAGTTTTGTTAGTTTTATATACTTTTATATCGTTTTATATAGTTTTATATAGTTTCATATAGTTTAATATAGTTTTATATAGTTTTATATAGTTTTATATAGTTTTATATAGTTTTGTTAGTTTTATATAGTTTTATATAGTTTTATATAGTTTTGTTAGTTTTATATAGTTTTATATAGTTTTATATAGTTTTATATAGTTCTATAGAGTTTTATATAGGTTTATATAGTTTTATATAGCTTTAAATAGTTTTATACAGTTCTATAGACTTTTACATAGGTTTATATAGTTTTGTTACTTTTATATAGTTTTATATAGTTTTATATAGTTTTATATAGTTTTATATAGTTCTTTAGAGTTTTATATAGGTTTACATAGATTCATATAGTTTTAAATAGTTTTAAATAGTTTTATATAGTTGTATAGAGTTTTGTATAGGTTTATATAGTTTTGTATAGTTTTATATAGTTTTATATAGTTTTGTTAGTTTTATATAGTTTTATATAGTTTTATATAGTTTTATATAGTTTTATATAGTTCTATAGAGTTTTATATAGGTTTATATAGTTTTATAGAGTTTTATATAGTTTTATATAGTTTTGTTAGTTTTATATAGTTTTATATAGTTTTATATAGTTTTATATATTTCTATAGAGTTTTATATAGTTTTATATAGTTTTATATAGTTTAATATAGGTTTATATAGTTTTATATGGTTTTATATAGTTTTATATAGTTTTATATAGTTTTGTTAGTTTTATATAGTTTTATATAGTTTTATATAGTTTTATATAGTTCTATAGAGTTTTATATAGGTTTATATAGTTTTATACAGTTTTAAATGGTTTTATATAATTCAATAGAGTTTTATATATGTTTATATAGTTTTATATAGTTTTATATAGTTTTGTTAGTTTTATATAGTTTTATATAGTTTTATATAGTTTTATATAGTTTTGTTAGTTTTATATAGTTTTATATAGTTTTATATAGTTTTATATAGTTCTATAGAGTTTTATATAGGGTTATATAGTTTTGTTAGTTTTATATACTTTTATATCGTTTTATATAGTTTTATATAGTTTCATATAGTTTAATATAGTTTTATATAGTTTTATATAGTTTTATATAGTTTTATATAGTTTTGTTAGTTTTATAAAGTTTTATATAGTTTTATATAGTTTTATATAGTTCTATAGAGTTTTATATAGGGTTATATAGTTTTTTTAGTTTTATATAGTTTTATATAGTTTTATATAGTATTATATAGTTTTATAGAGTTTTGTTAGTTTTATATAGTTTTATATAGTTTTATATAGTTTTATATAGTTTTATATAGTTCTATAGAGTTTTATATAGGGTTATATAGTTTTGTTAGTTTTATATAGTTTTATATAGTTTTATATAGTTTTGTTAGTTTTATAAAGTTTTATATAGTTTTATATAGTTTTATATAGTTCTATAGAGTTTTATATAGGGTTATATAGTTTTGTTAGTTTTATATAGTTTTATATAGTTTTATATAGTATTATATAGTTTTATAGAGTTTTATATAGCTTTATATAGTTTTATATAGTTTTATATAGTTTTATATAGTTCAATAGAGTTTTATATAGGTTTATATAGTTTTATTAGTTTCATATACTGTTATATAGTTTTATATAGTTTTATATAGTTTCATATAGTTCTATAGAGTTTTATACAGGTTTATATAATTTTATATTGCTTTAAATAGTTTTATATAGTTCTATAGACTTTTACATAGGTTTATATAGTTTTGTTAGTTTCATATAGTTTTATATAATTCTATAGAGTTTTATATAGGGTTATATAGTTTTATATAGTTTTATATAGTTTTGTTAGTTTCATATAGTTTTATATAGTTCTATAGTGTTTTATATAGGTTTATGTAGTTTTATATAGTTTTATATAGTTTTATATAGTTTTATATAGTTTTATATAGTTTTATATAGTTTTATATAGTTTTATATAGTTTTATATAGTTTTATATAGTTCTATAGCGTTTTATATAGTTTTATATAGTTTTATATAGTTCTATAGAGTTTTATATAGGTTTATATAGTTTTATATAGCTTTAAATAGTTTTATATAGTTCTATAGACTTTTACATAGGTTTATATAGTTTTGTTAGTTTTATATAGTTTTATATAATTCTATTGAGTTTTATGTAGGTTTATATAGTTTTATATAGTTTTATATAGTTTTATATAGTTTTGTTAGTTTTATATAGTTTTATATAGTTTTATATAGTTTTATATAGTTCAAATAGAGTTTTATATAGGGTTATATAGTTTTGTTAGTTTTATATAGTTTCATATAGTTTAATATAGTTTAATATAGTTTTATATAGTTTTATATAGTTCTATAGAGTTTTATATAGTTCCATAGAGTTTTATATAGTTTAATATAGGTTTATATAGTTTTATATGGTTTTATATAGTTTTATATAGTTTTATATAGTTTTGTTAATTTTGTATAGTTTTATATAGTTTTATATAGTTTTATATAGTTTTATATAGTTATGTTAGTTTTATATAGTGTTATATAGTTTTGTATAGTTATATATAGTTTTATATAGTTTTATATAGTTTTGTTAGTTTTATATAGTTTCATATAGCATTATATACTTTTATAGAGTTTTATATAGTTTTATATAGTTTTGTTAGTTTTATATAGTTTTATATACTTTTATATAGTTTTATATAGTTTTATAGAGTTTTATATAGTTTTATATAGTTTTGTTAGTTTTATAGAGTTTTATATAGTTTTATATAGTTTTGTTAGTTTTATATAGTTTTATATAGTTTTATATAGTTTTATATAGTTCTTTAGAGTTTTATATAGGTTTACATAGTTTCATATAGTTTTAAATAGTTTTAAATAGTTTTATATAGTTCTATAGAGTTTTGTATAGGTTTATATAGTTTTGTTACTTTTATATAGTATTATATAGTTCTATAGAGTTTTATGTAGGTTTATATAGTTTTATATAGGTTTATATAGTTTTATAGAGTTTTAAATAGTTTTATATAGTTCTATAGTGTTTTGTATAGGTTTATTTAGTTTTGTTAGATTTATATAGTTTTATATAGTTTTATATAGTTTTTTATAGTTTTGTTAGTTTTATATAGTTTTATATAGTTTTATATAGTTCTATAGAGTTTTATATAGGTTTATATAGTTTTATATAGTTTTATATAGTTTTATATAGTTTTATATAGTTTTATATAGTTTTACATACTTTTATATAGTTTTGTCAGTTTTATATAGTTTTAAATAGTTTTATATAGTTCGATGGAGTTTTGTATAGGTTTATATAGTTTTGATAGTTTTACATAGTTTTATATAGTTTTATATAGTTTTATATAGTTTTGATAGTTTTATATAGTTTTATATAGTTTTATATAGTTTTATATAGTTCTATAGCGTTTTATATAGGTTTATATAGTTTTATTAGTTTCATATACTTTTATATAGTTTTATATAGTTTTATATAGTTCTTTAGAGTTTTATATAGGTTTATATAGTTTCATATAGTTTTAAATAGTTTTAAATAGTTTTATATAGTTCTATAGAGTTTAGTATAGGTTTATATAGTTTTGTTAGTTTTATATAGTTTTATATAGTTTTATATATTTTTATATAGTTTTAATAGAATTTTATAGTTTTACATAGTTTTATTTGTCCCTATGTGGTTAGACATGGTTTTATTAGTTTTATATAGTTTGACATGGTTTTATATGGTGCTATATAGTTTTATGTAGTTTTATATAGATTTATATTGTTTTATATAGTTTTGTCAGTTTTATATAGTTTTGTTAGTTTTGTATAGTTTTATATAGTTTTGTTACTTTGTATAGTCTTATATAGTTTTATATAGTTTTAATTAGTTTTGTATAGTTTTATATAGTTTTATATAGTTTTAAATAGTTTTATATAGTTGTACATAGCTTTATAGAGTTTTATATAGTTTTATATGGTTTTATTAGTTATATACAGTTTTATATAGTTTTATTAGTTTTATATCGTTTTATATAGTGGTATATAGTTTTATACAGTTTTGTTAGTTTTATATAGTTTTAGATAGTTTTATATAGTTTCATATAGTTTTATATAGTTTTTAATAGTTTCATATAGTTTTATATAGTTTTATATAGTTTTATATAGTTTTACATAGTTTTACATAGTTTTGTTAGTATTATATAGTTTTATATAGTTTTACATTGCTTTATATAGTTTTCTTAGTTTTATATGGTTTTATATGGTTTTATATAGTTTTATATAGTTTTATATAGTTTTATATAGTTCTATAGAGTTTTATATAGGTTTATATAGTTTTATATAGTTTTATATAGTTTTACATAGTTTTATATAGTTTTATATAGTTTTATATAGTTTTATATAGTTTTATATAGTTCTATAGCGTTTTATATAGGTTTATGTAGTTTTATTAGTTGCATATACTTTTATATAGTTTTATATAGTTTTATATAGTTTTATATAGTATTATATAATTCTATAGAGTTTTATATAGTTTTATATAGTTTTGTTAGTTTTATATAGTTTTGTTAGTTTTATATAGTTTAATATAGTTTTATATAGTTTTATATAGTTTTAATATAATTTTATAGTTTTACATAGTTTTATTTGGCCCTATGTAGTTTAACATAGTTTTATTAGTTTTATATAGTTTCATATAGTTTAATATAGTTTTATATAGTTTTATATAGTTTTATAGAGTTTTATATAGTATTATATAGTTTTATATAGTTTAATATAGGTTTATATAGTTTTATATGGTTTTATATAGTTTTATATAGTTTTATATAGTTTTGTTAGTTTTATATAGTTTTATATAGTTTTATATAGTTTTATATAGTTTTTTATAGTTTTGTTAGTTTTATATAGTTTTATATAGTTTTATATAGTTTTATATAGTTCTATAGAGTTTTATATAGGTTTATATAGTTTTATATAGTTTTATATAGTTTTATATAGTTTTATATAGTTTTACATACTTTTATATAGTTTTGTCAGTTTTATATAGTTTTAAATAGTTTTATATAGTTCGATGGAGTTTTGTATAGGTTTATATAGTTTTGATAGTTTTACATAGTTTTATATAGTTTTATATAGTTTTATATAGTTTTGATAGTTTTATATAGTTTTATATAGTTTTATATAGTTCTATAGCGTTTTATATAGGTTTATATAGTTTTATTAGTTTCATATACTTTTATATAGTTTTATATAGTTTTATATAGTTCTTTAGAGTTTTATATAGGTTTATATAGTTTCATATAGTTTTAAATAGTTTTAAATAGTTTTATATAGTTCTATAGAGTTTAGTATAGGTTTATATAGTTTTGTTAGTTTTATATAGTTTTATATAGTTTTATATATTTTTATATAGTTTTAATAGAATTTTATAGTTTTACATAGTTTTATTTGTCCCTATGTGGTTAGACATGGTTTTATTAGTTTTATATAGTTTGACATGGTTTTATATGGTTCTATATAGTTTTATGTAGTTTTATATAGATTTATATTGTTTTATATAGTTTTGTTAGTTTTATATAGTTTTGTTAGTTTTGTATAGTTTTATATAGTTTTGTTACTTTGTATAGTCTTATATAGTTTTATATAGTTTTAATTAGTTTTGTATAGTTTTATATAGTTTTATATAGTTTTATATAGTTTTAAATAGTTTTATATAGTTGTACATAGCTTTATAGAGTTTTATATAGTTTTATATAGTTTTATTAGTTATATACAGTTTTATATAGTTTTATTAGTTTTATATCGTTTTATATAGTGGTATATAGTTTTATACAGTTTTGTTAGTTTTATATAGTTTTAGATAGTTTTATATAGTTTCATATAGTTTTATATAGTTTTTAATAGTTTCATATAGTTTTATATAGTTTTATATAGTTTTATATAGTTTTACATAGTTTTACATAGTTTTGTTAGTATTATATAGTTTTATATAGTTTTACATTGCTTTATATAGTTTTGTTAGTTTTATATGGTTTTATATGGTTTTATATAGTTTTATATAGTTTTATATAGTTTTATATAGTTCTATAGAGTTTTATATAGGTTTATATAGTTTTATATAGTTTTATATAGTTTTACATAGTTTTATATAGTTTTATATAGTTTTATATAGTTTTATATAGTTTTATATAGTTCTATAGCGTTTTATATAGGTTTATGTAGTTTTATTAGTTGCATATACTTTTATATAGTTTTATATAGTTTTATATAGTTTTATATAGTATTATATAATTCTATAGAGTTTTATATAGTTTTATATAGTTTTGTTAGTTTTATATGGTTTTGTTAGTTTTATATAGTTTAATATAGTTTTATATAGTTTTATATAGTTTTAATATAATTTTATAGTTTTACATAGTTTTATTTGGCCCTATGTAGTTTAACATAGTTTTATTAGTTTTATATAGTTTCATATAGTTTAATATAGTTTTATATAGTTTTATATAGTTTTATAGAGTTTTATATAGTTTTATATAGTTTTATATAGTTTAATATAGGTTTATATAGTTTTATATGGTTTTATATAGTTTTATATAGTTTTATATAGTTTTGTTAGTTTTATATAGTTTTATATAGTTTTATATAGTTTTATATAGTTTTATATAGTTTTATATAGTTTTATATAGTTTTGTTAGTTTTATATAGTTTTATATAGTTTTATATAGTTTTATATAGTTTTATATAGTTTTAATATAATTTTATAGTTTTACATAGTTTTATTTGGCACTATGTAGTTTGACATAGTTTTATTAGTTTTATATAGTTTCATATAGTTTAATATAGTTTTATATAGTTTTATATAGTTTTATAGAGTTTTATATAGTTTTATATAATTTTGTTAATTTTATATAGTTTTATATAGTTTTATATAGTTTTATATAGTTTAATATAGGTTTATATAGTGTTATATAGTTTCATATAGTTCTATACAGTTTTATATAGGTATATATAGTTTTATAGAGTTTTAAATAGTTTTATATAGTTCTATAGTGTTTTGTATAGGTTTATATAGTTTTGTTGGTTTAATATAGTTTTATATAGTTTTATATAGTTTTATATAGTTTTATATAGTTCTATAGAGTTTTATATAGGTTTATATAGTTTTATAGAGTTTTAAATAGTTTTATATAGTTCTATAGAGTTTTGTATAGGTTTATTTAGTTTTGTTAGTTTTATATAGTTTTATATAGTTTTACATACTTTTATATAGTTTTATATAGTTTTATATAGTTTTATATAGTTTTATATAGTTTTATACAGGTTTATATAGTTTTATATAGGTTTATATAGTTTTATCAGTTGCATATACTTTTATATAGTTATATATAGTTTTATATAGTTTTATATAGTTTTATATAATTTTATATAGTCCTATAGACTTTTATATAGGTTTATATAGTTTTATATAGGTTTATATAGTTTTATATAGTTTTAAATAGTTTTAAATAGTTTTATATAGTTCTATAGAGTTTTGTATAGGTTTATATAGCTTTGTTAGTTTTATATAGTTCTATAGAGTTTTATATAGGTTTATATAGTTTTATATAGTTTTATATAGTTTTATATAGTTTTATATAGTTTTGTTAGTTTTATATAGTTTTATATAGTTTTATATAGTTTTATATAGTTTTGTTAGTTTTATATATTTTTATATAGTTTTATATAGTTTTATATAGTTCTATAGAGTTTTATATAGGTTTATATAGTTTTATAGAGTTTTAAATAGTTTTATATAGTTCTATAGAGTTTTGTTAGTTTTATATAGTTTTATATAGTTTTATATAGTTTTATATAGTTTTGTTAGTTTTATATAGTTTTATATAGTTTTATATAGTTTTATATAGTTCTATAGAGTTTTATATAGGTTTATATAGTTTTATATAGTTTTATATAGTTTTAAATAGTTTTATATAGTTCTATAGAGTTTTGTATAGGTTTATTTAGTTTTGTTACTTTTATATAGTTTTGTTAGTTTTATATAGTTTTATATAGTTTTAATATAATTTTATTGTTTTACATAGTTTTATTTGGCCCTATGTAGTTTGACATAGTTTTATTAGTTTTATATAGTTTCATATAGTTTCATATAGTTTAATATAGTTTTATATAGTTTTATATAGTTTTATAGAGTTTTATATAGTTTTATATAGTTTTGTTAGTTTTATATAGTTTTATATAGTTTTATATAGTTTTACATAGTTTTATATAGTTTTATATAGTTTTATATAGTTTTACATACTTTTATATAGTTTTGTCAGTTTAATATAGTTTTAAATAGTTTTATATAGTTTTGTTAGTTTTATATAGTTTTATACAGTTTTATACAGTTTTATATACTTTTATATCGTTTTATATAGTTTTATATAGTTTCATATAGTTTAATATAGTTTTATATAGTTTTATATAGTTTTATAGAGTTTTATATAGTTTTATACAGTTTTGTTAGTTTTATATAGTTTTATATAGTTTTATATAGTTTTATATAGTTTTATATAGCTTTGTATAGTTCTATAGAGTTTTATATAGTTTTATATAGTTTTATATAGTTTAATATAGGTTTATATAGTTTTGATAGTTTTATATAGTGTTATATAGTTTTATATAGTTCTATATAGTTTTATATAGTTTTATATAGTTTTACATAGTTTTATATAGTTTTGTTAGTTTTATATAGTTTTATATAGTTTTATATAGTTTTATATAGATTTATATAGTTTTATATAGTTTTATATAGCTTCATATATTTTTATATAGTTTTACATAGTTTTATATAGTTTTACATAGTTTTGTATAGTTTTATATAGTTTTATAGAGTTTTATATAGTTTTTTATAGTTTTGTATAGTTCTATAGTGTTTTATATAGTTTTATATAGTACTATATTGTTTTATATAGTTTTATTAGTTTTATATAGTTTTATATTGTTTTATATATTTCTATAGAGTTATATATAGGTTTACGTAGTTTTGTTAGTTTTATAAAGTTTTATATAGTTTTATATAGTTTAATATAGTTTTATATATTTTGTTAGTTTTTTATAGTTGTATATAATTTTATATAGTTTTATATAGTTCTATAGAGCTTTATATAGGTTTATATAGTTTTATATAGTTTCAAATAGTTTTATATAGTTCTATAGAGTTTTATATAGGTTTATATAGTTTTTATAGTTTTATAGAGTGTTATATAGTTTTATATAGTTTTATATAATTTTATATAGTTTTTCATAGTTTTATATAGTTTTATATAGTTTTATATAGTTTTACATACTTTTATATAGTTTTGTCAGTTTAATATAGTTTTAAATAGTTTTATATAGTTTTATATTGTTCTATATAGTTTTATATAGTTTTGTTAGTTTTATATAGTTTTATACAGTTTTATACAGTTTTATATACTTTTATATCGTTTTATATAGTTTTATATAGCTTCATATAGTTTAATATAGTTTTATATAGTTTTATATAGTTTTATAGAGTTTTATATAGTTTTATATAGTTTTGTTAGTTTTATATAGTTTTATATAGTTTTATATAGTTTTATATAGTTTTATATAGTTTTATAGAGTTTTATATAGTTTTATATATTTATATATAGTTTCAATAGAATTTTGTAGTTTTATATAGTTTTAATAGAATTTTATAGTTTTATATCGTTTTATATAATTTTACATTGCTTTATATAGTTTTGTTAGTTTCATATGGTTTTATATAGTTTTATATAGTTTTATATAGTTCTATATAGTTTTATATAGGTTTATATAGTTTTGTTAGTTTTATATAGTTTTATATAATTTTGTATAGTTTCATATAGTTTTATATAGTTTTACATAGTTTTATATAGTCTTACATAGTTTTATAAAGTTTTATATACTTTTATAGAGTTTTATATAGTTTTATATAGTTTTATATAGTTCTATAGAGTTTTATATAGTTTTATATAGGGCTATATTGTTTTATATAGTTTTATTACTTTTATAGAGTTTTATATAGTTTTATATATTTCTATAGAGTTATATATATGTTTATATAGTTTTATATAGTTCTATAGAGTTTTATATAGTTTTATATAGTACTATATTGTTTTATATAGTTTTATTAGTTTTATATAGTTTTATATAGTTTTATATAGTTTTATATAGTTTTATATAGTTTTATATAGTTTCATATAGTTTTACATAGTTTTACATAGTTTTATATAGTTTTACATAGTTTTATATAGTTTTATATAGTTTTATAGAGTTTTGTTAGTTTTATATAGTTTTTATAGTTTTATAAGATTTTATATAGTTTTGATAGTTTTATATAGTTTTATATAGATTTATATAGTTCTATAGAGTTTTATATAGGTTTATATAGTTTTATAGAGTTTTAAATAGTTTTATATAGTTCTATAGAGTTTTGTATAGGTTTATTTAGTTTTGTTACTTTATATAGTTTTGTTAGTTTTATATAGTTTTATATAGTTTTATATAGTTTTATATAGTTCCATAGAGTTTTATATAGGTTTATGTAGTTTTGTTAGTTTTATATAGTTTTATATAGTTTTGATAGTTTTATATAGTTTTATATAGTTTTATAGAGTTTTATATAGTTTTATATAGTTTTATAGAGTTTTATATAGTTTTATATAGTTTTGTTAGTTTTATATAGTTTTATATAGTTTTATATAGATTTATATAGTTTTATTAGTTTAATATAATTTTATAGTTTTACATAGTTTTATTTGGCCCTATGTAGCTTTGACATAGTTTTATTAGTTTTATATAGTTTCATATAGTTTAATATAGTTTTATATAGTTTTATATAGTTTTATAGAGTTTTATATAGTTTTATATAGTTTTGTTAGTTTTATATAGTTTTATATCGTTTTATATAGTTTTATATAGTTTTATATAGTTCTATACAGTTTTATATAGGTATATATAGTTTTATAGTTTTAAATAGTTTTATATAGTTCTATAGTGTTATGTATAGGTTTATTTAGTTTTGTTAGTTTTATATAGTTTTACATAGTTTTATATAGTTTTATATAGTTTTATATAGTTTTATATAGTTTTATATAGTTATACATACTTTTATATAGTTTTGTCAGTTTTATATAGTTTTAAATAGTTTTATATAGTTCGATAGAGTTTTGTATAGGTTTATATAGTTTTGTTAGTTTAATATAGTTTTATATAGTTTTATATAGTTTTATATAGTTCTATAGAGTTTTATATAGGTTTATATAGTTTTATAGAGTTTTAAATAGTTTTATATAGTTCTATAGAGTTTTGTATAGGTTTATTTAGTTTTGTTAGTTTTATATAGTTTTATATAGTTTTATATAGTTTTATATAGTTTTGTAGTTTTATATAGTTTTGTCAGTTTTATATAGTTTTATATAGTTTTATATAGTTTTATATAGTTTTATATAGTTCTATAGAGTTTTATATAGGTTTATATAGTTTTTATAGTTTTATAGAGTGTTATATAGTTTTATATAGTTTTATATAGTTTTATATAGTTTTACATAGTTTTATATAGTTTTATATAGTTTTACATACTTTTATATAGTTTTATATAGTTTTTGTCAGTTTAATATAGTTTTAAATAGTTTTATATAGTTTTATATTGTTCTATATAGTTTTATATAGTTTTGTTAGTTTTATATAGTTTTATACAGTTTTATACAGTTTTATATACTTTTATATCGGTTTATATAGTTTTATATAGTTTCATATAGTTTAATATAGTTTTATATAGTTTTATATAGTTTTATAGAGTTTTATATAGTTTTATATAGTTTTGTTAGTTTTATATAGTTTTATATAGTTTTATATAGTTTTATATAGTTTTGTATAGTTCTATAGAGTTTTATATAGTTTTATATAGTTTTATATAGTTTAATATAGGTTTATATAGTTTTGATAGTTTTATATAGTGTTATATAGTTTTATATAGTTCTATATAGTTTTATATAGTTTTATATAGTTTTACATAGTTTTATATAGTTTTGTTAGTTTTATATAGTTTTATATAGTTTTATATAGTTTTATATAGTTTTATATAGTTTTATATAGTTTTATATAGTTTTATATAGTTTTATATAGTTTTATATAGCTTCATATAGTTTTATATAGTTTTACATAGTTTTATATAGTTTTACATAGTTTTGTATAGTTTTATATAGTTTTATAGAGTTTTATATAGTTTTTTATAGTTTTGTATAGTTCTATAGTGTTTTATATAGTTTTATATAGTACTATATTGTTTTATATAGTTTTATTAGTTTTATATAGTTTTATATTGTTTTATATATTTCTATAGAGTTATATATAGGTTTACGTAGTTTTGTTAGTTTTATAAAGTTTTATATAGTTTTATATTGTTTTATGTAGTTTTATATAGTTTTATTAGTTTTATATAGTTCTGTTAGTTTTATATAGTTTTATATAGTTTTATATAGTTTTGTTAGTTTTATATAGTTTTATATAGTTTTATATAGTTTTATATAGTTTTATATAGTTTTATATAGTTCTATAGAGTTTTATATAGTTTTATATAGTTTTATATTGTTTAATATAGGTTTATATAGTTTTGATAGTTTTATATAGTGTTATATAGTTTTATATAGTTCTATACAGTTTTATATAGGTATATATAGTTTTATAGAGTTTTAAATAGTTTTATATAGTTCTATAGAGTTATGTATAGGTTTATTTAGTTTTGTTAGTTTTATATAGTTTTACATAGTTTTATATAGTTTTATATAGTTTTATATAGTTTTATATAGTTATACATACTTTTATATAGTTTTGTCAGTTTTATATAGTTTTAAATAGTTTTATATAGTTCGATAGAGTTTTGTATAGGTTTATATAGTTTTGTTAGTTTAATATAGTTTTATATAGTTTCATATAGTTTTATATAGTTCTATAGAGTTTTATATAGGTTTATATAGTTTTATAGAGTTTTAAATAGTTTTATATAGTTCTATAGAGTTTTGTATAGGTTTATTTAGTTTTGTTAGTTTTATATAGTTTTATATAGTTTTATATAGTTTTATATAGTTTTATATTTTTGTTAGTTTTATATAGTTTTGTCAGTTTTATATAGTTTTACATAGTTTTATATAGTTCTATAGAGTTTTATGTAGGTTTATATAGTTTTTATAGTTTTATATAGTTTTATATAGTTTCATATAGTTTAATATAGTTTTATATAGTTTTATATAGTTTTATAGAGTTTTATATAGTTTTATATAGTTTTGTTAGTTTTATATAGTTTTATATAGTTTTATATAGTTTTATATAGTTTTGTATAGTTCTATAGAGTTTTATATAGTTTTATATAGTTTTATATAGTTTAATATAGGTTTATATAGTTTTGATAGTTTTATATAGTGTTATATAGTTTTATATAGTTCTATATAGTTTTATATAGTTTTATATAGTTTTACATAGTTTTATATAGTTTTGTTAGTTTTATATAGTTTTATATAGTTTTATATAGTTTTATATAGTTTTATATAGTTTTATATAGTTTTATATAGTTTTATATAGTTTTATATAGTTTTATATAGCTTCATATAGTTTTATATAGTTTTACATAGTTTTATATAGTTTTACATAGTTTTGTATAGTTTTATATAGTTTTATAGAGTTTTATATAGTTTTTTATAGTTTTGTATAGTTCTATAGTGTTTTATATAGTTTTATATAGTACTATATTGTTTTATATAGTTTTATTAGTTTTATATAGTTTTATATTGTTTTATATATTTCTATAGAGTTATATATAGGTTTACGTAGTTTTGTTAGTTTTATAAAGTTTTATATAGTTTTATATTGTTTTATATAGTTTTATATAGTTTTATTAGTTTTATATAGTTCTGTTAGTTTTATATAGTTTTATATAGTTTTATATAGTTTTGTTAGTTTTATATAGTTTTATATAGTTTTATATAGTTTTATATAGTTTTATATAGTTCTATAGAGTTTTATATAGTTTTATATAGTTTTATATCGTTTAATATAGGTTTATATAGTTTTGATAGTTTTATATAGTGTTATATAGTTTTATATAGTTCTATACAGTTTTATATAGGTATATATAGTTTTATAGAGTTTTAAATAGTTTTATATAGTTCTATAGAGTTATGTATAGGTTTATTTAGTTTTGTTAGTTTTATATAGTTTTACATAGTTTTATATAGTTTTATATAGTTTTATATAGTTTTATATAGTTTTATATAGTTTTATATAGTTATACATACTTTTATATAGTTTTGTCAGTTTTATATAGTTTTAAATAGTTTTATATAGTTCGATAGAGTTTTGTATAGGTTTATATAGTTTTGTTAGTTTAATATAGTTTTATATAGTTTTATATAGTTTTATATAGTTCTATAGAGTTTTATATAGGTTTATATAGTTTTATAGAGTTTTAAATAGTTTTATATAGTTCTATAGAGTTTTGTATAGGTTTATTTAGTTTTGTTAGTTTTATATAGTTTTATATAGTTTTATATAGTTTTAAATTTTTGTTAGTTTTATATAGTTTTGTCAGTTTTATATAGTTTTATATAGTTTTATATAGTTCTATAGAGTTTTATATAGGTTTATATAGTTTTTATAGTTTTATAGAGTGTTATATAGTTTTATATAGTTTTATATAGTTTTATATAGTTTTACATAGTTTTATATAGTTTTATATAGTTTTATATAGATTTACATACTTTTATATAGTTTTGTCAGTTTAATATAGTTTTAAATAGTTTTATATAGTTTTATATTGTTCTATATAGTTTTATATAGTTTTGTTAGTTTTATATAGTTTTATACAGTTTTATACAGTTTTATATACTTTTATATCGTTTTATATAGTTTTATATAGTTTCATATAGTTTAATATAGTTTTATATAGTTTTATATAGTTTTATAGAGTTTTATATAGTTTTATATAGTTTTGTTAGTTTTATATAGTTTTATATAGTTTTATATAGTTTTATATAGTTTTGTATAGTTCTATAGAGTTTTATATAGTTTTATATAGTTTTATATAGTTTAATATAGGTTTATATAGTTTTGATAGTTTTATATAGTGTTATATAGTTTTATATAGTTCTATATAGTTTTATATAGTTTTATATAGTTTTACATAGTTTTATATAGTTTTGTTAGTTTTATATAGTTTTATATAGTTTTATATAGTTTTATATAGTTTTATATAGTTTTATATAGTTTTATATAGTTTTATATAGTTTTATATAGTTTTATATAGTTTTATATAGCTTCATATAGTTTTATATAGTTTTACATAGTTTTATATAGTTTTACATAGTTTTGTATAGTTTTATATAGTTTTATAGAGTTTTATATAGTTTTTTATAGTTTTGTATAGTTCTATAGTGTTTTATATAGTTTTATATAGTACTATATTGTTTTATATAGTTTTATTAGTTTTATATAGTTTTATATTGTTTTATATATTTCTATAGAGTTATATATAGGTTTACGTAGTTTTGTTAGTTTTACAAAGTTTTATATAGTTTTATATTGTTTTATGTAGTTTTATATAGTTTTATTAGTTTTATATAGTTCTGTTAGTTTTATATAGTTTTATATAGTTTTATATAGTTTTGTTAGTTTTATATAGTTTTATATAGTTTTATATAGTTTTATATAGTTTTATATAGTTTTATATAGTTCTATAGAGTTTTATATAGTTTTATATAGTTTTATATAGTTTAATATAGGTTTATATAGTTTTGATAGTTTTATATAGTGTTATATAGTTTTATATAGTTCTATACAGTTTTATATAGGTATATATAGTTTTATAGAGTTTTAAATAGTTTTATATAGTTCTATAGAGTTATGTATAGGTTTATTTAGTTTTGTTAGTTTTATATAGTTTTACATAGTTTTATATAGTTTTATATAGTTTTATATAGTTTTATATAGTTATACATACTTTTATATAGTTTTGTCAGTTTTATATAGTTTTAAATAGTTTTATATAGTTCGATAGAGTTTTGTATAGGTTTATATAGTTTTGTTAGTTTAATATAGTTTTATATAGTTTCATATAGTTTTATATAGTTCTATAGAGTTTTATATAGGTTTATATAGTTTTATAGAGTTTTAAATAGTTTTATATAGTTCTATAGAGTTTTGTATAGGTTTATTTAGTTTTGTTAGTTTTATATAGTTTTATATAGTTTTATATAGTTTTATATTTTTGTTAGTTTTATATAGTTTTGTCAGTTTTATATAGTTTTACATAGTTTTATATAGTTCTATAGAGTTTTATATAGGTTTATATAGTTTTTATAGTTTTATATAGTTTTATATAGTTTCATATAGTTTAATATAGTTTTATATAGTTTTATATAGTTTTATAGAGTTTTATATAGTTTTATATAGTTTTGTTAGTTTTATATAGTTTTATATAGTTTTATATAGTTTTATATAGTTTTGTATAGTTCTATAGAGTTTTATATAGTTTTATATAGTTTTATATAGTTTAATATAGGTTTATATAGTTTTGATAGTTTTATATAGTGTTATATAGTTTTATATAGTTCTATATAGTTTTATATAGTTTTATATAGTTTTACATAGTTTTATATAGTTTTGTTAGTTTTATATAGTTTTATATAGTTTTATATAGTTTTTTATAGTTTTATATAGTTTTATATAGTTTTATATAGTTTTATATAGTTTTATATAGTTTTATATAGCTTCATATAGTTTTATATAGTTTTACATAGTTTTGTATAGTTTTATATAGTTTTATAGAGTTTTATATAGTTTTTTATAGTTTTGTATAGTTCTATAGTGTTTTGTATAGTTTTATATAGTACTATATTGTTTTATATAGTTTTATTAGTTTTATATAGTTTTATATTGTTTTATATATTTCTATAGAGTTATATATAGGTTTACGTAGTTTTGTTAGTTTTATAAAGTTTTATATAGTTTTATATTGTTTTATATAGTTTTATATAGTTTTATTAGTTTTATATAGTTCTGTTAGTTTTATATAGTTTTATATAGTTTTATATAGTTTTGTTAGTTTTATATAGTTTTATATAGTTTTATATAGTTTTATATAGTTTTATATAGTTCTATAGAGTTTTATATAGTTTTATATAGTTTTATATCGTTTAATATAGGTTTATATAGTTTTGATAGTTTTATATAGTGTTATATAGTTTTATATAGTTCTATACAGTTTTATATAGGTATATATAGTTTTATAGAGTTTTAAATAGTTTTATATAGTTCTATAGAGTTATGTATAGGTTTATTTAGTTTTGTTAGTTTTATATAGTTTTACATAGTTTTATATAGTTTTATATAGTTTTATATAGTTTTATATAGTTTTATATAGTTTTATATAGTTATACATACTTTTATATAGTTTTGTCAGTTTTATATAGTTTTAAATAGTTTTATATAGTTCGATAGAGTTTTGTATAGGTTTATATAGTTTTGTTAGTTTAATATAGTTTTATATAGTTTTATATAGTTTTATATAGTTTTATATAGTTCTATAGAGTTTTATATAGGTTTATATAGTTTTATAGAGTTTTAAATAGTTTTATATAGTTCTATAGAGTTTTGTATAGGTTTATTTAGTTTTGTTAGTTTTATATAGTTTTATATAGTTTTATATAGTTTTAAATTTTTGTTAGTTTTATATAGTTTTGTCAGTTTTATATAGTTTTATATAGTTTTATATAGTTCTATAGAGTTTTATATAGGTTTATATAGTTTTTATAGTTTTATAGAGTGTTATATAGTTTTATATAGTTTTATATAGTTTTATATAGTTTTACATAGTTTTATATAGTTTTATATAGTTTTATATAGATTTACATACTTTTATATAGTTTTGTCAGTTTAATATAGTTTTAAATAGTTTTATATAGTTTTATATTGTTCTATATAGTTTTATATAGTTTTGTTAGTTTTATATAGTTTTATACAGTTTTATACAGTTTTATATACTTTTATATCGTTTTATATAGTTTTATATAGTTTCATATAGTTTAATATAGTTTTATATAGTTTTATATAGTTCTATAGAGTTTTATATAGTTTTATATAGTTTTATATAGTTTAATATAGGTTTATATAGTTTTGATAGTTTTATATAGTGTTATATAGTTTTATATAGTTCTATACAGTTTTATATAGGTATATATAGTTTTATAGAGTTTTAAATAGTTTTATATAGTTCTATAGAGTTATGTATAGGTTTATTTAGTTTTGTTAGTTTTATATAGTTTTACATAGTTTTATATAGTTTTATATAGTTTTATATAGTTTTATATAGTTATACATACTTTTATATAGTTTTGTCAGTTTTATATAGTTTTAAATAGTTTTATATAGATCGATAGAGTTTTGTATAGGTTTATATAGTTTTGTTAGTTTAATATAGTTTTATATAGTTTTATATAGTTTTATATAGTTTTATATAGTTCTATAGAGTTTTTATATAGGTTTATATAGTTTTATAGAGTTTTAAATAGTTTTATATAGTTCTATAGAGTTTTGTATAGGTTTATTTAGTTTTGTTAGTTTTATATAGTTTTATATAGTTTTATATAGTTTTATATAGTTTTGTTAGTTTTATATAGTTTTGTCAGTTTTATATAGTTTTATATAGTTTTATATAGTTTTATATAGTTTTATATAGTTCTATAGAGTTTTATATAGTTTTGTTAGTTTTATATAGTTTTATACAGTTTTATACAGTTTTATACAGTTTTTATATACTTTTATATCGTTTTATATAGTTTTATATAGTTTCATATAGTTTCACATAGTTTAATATAGTTTTATATAGTTTTATAGAGTTTTATATAGTTTTTATATAGTTTTGTTAGTTTTATATAGTTTTATATAGTTTTATATAGTTTTATATAGTTCTATAGAGTTTTATATAGTTTTATATAGTTTTATATAGTTTAATATAGGTTTATATAGTTTTGATAGTTTTATATAGTGTTATATAGTTTTATATAGTTCTATATAGTTTTATATAGTTTTATATAGTTTTACATAGTTTTATATAGTTTT
This sequence comes from Nomia melanderi, assembly GCF_051020985.1. Classification (NCBI taxonomy): domain Eukaryota; kingdom Metazoa; phylum Arthropoda; class Insecta; order Hymenoptera; family Halictidae; genus Nomia; species Nomia melanderi. The sequence continues at coordinate 19,874 of NW_027475555.1, read as the reverse complement.
GTTAGTTTTATATAGTTTTATATAGTTTTATATAGTTTTATAGACTTTTATATAGTTCTATAGAGTTTTTATATAGGTTTACATAGTTTTATATAGTTTTATATAGTTTTATATAGTTTTATATAGTTTTTATATAGTTCTATAGCGTTTTATATAGGTTTATATAGTTTTATTAGTTTCATATACTTTTATATAGTTTCATAGAGTTTTATATAGTTTTTTATAGTTTTGTATAGTTCTATAGTGTTTTATATAGTTTTATATAGTACTATATTGTTTATATAGTTTTATTAGTTTTATATAGTTTTATATTGTTTTATATATTTCTATAGAGTTATATATAGGTTTACGTAGTTTTGTTAGTTTTATAAAGTTTTATATAGTTTTATATTGTTTTATATAGTTCTATAGAGTTTTATATAGTTTTATATATTTATATATAGTTTCAATAGAATTTTGTAGTTTTATATAGTTTTAATAGAATTTTATAGTTTTATATCGTTTTATATAATTTTACATTGCTTTATATAGTTTTGTTAGTTTCATATGGTTTTATATAGTTTTATATAGTTTTATATAGTTCTATATTAGTTTTATATAGGTTTATATAGTTTTATTAGTTATATACAGTTTTATATAGTTTTATTAGTTTTATATCGTTTTATATAGTGGTATATAGTTTTATACAGTTTTGTTAGTTTTATATAGTTTTAGATAGTTTTATATAGTTTCATATAGTTTTATATAGTTTTTAATAGTTTCATATAGTTTTATATAGTTTTATATAGTTTTTATATAGTTTTACATAGTTTTACATAGTTTTGTTAGTATTATATAGTTTTATATAGTTTTACATTGCTTTATATAGTTTTGTTAGTTTTATATGGTTTTATATGGTTTTATAATAGTTTTATATAGTTTTATATAGTTTTATATAGTTCTATAGAGTTTTATATAGGTTTATATAGTTTTATATAGTTTTATATAGTTTTACATAGTTTTATATAGTTTTATATAGTTTTATATAGTTTTATATAGTTTTATATAGTTCTATAGCGTTTTATATAGGTTTATGTAGTTTTATTAGTTGCATATACTTTTATATAGTTTTATATAGTTTTATATAGTTTTATATAGTATTATATAATTCTATAGAGTTTTATATAGTTTTATATAGTTTTGTTAGTTTTATATAGTTTTGTTAGTTTTATATAGTTTAATATAGTTTTATATAGTTTTATATAGTTTTAATATAATTTTATAGTTTTACATAGTTTTTATTTGGCCCTATGTAGTTTAACATAGTTTTATTAGTTTTATATAGTTTCATATAGTTTAATATAGTTTTATATAGTTTTATATAGTTTTATAGAGTTTTATATAGTATTATATAGTTTTATATACGTTTAATATAGGTTTATATAGTTTTATATGGTTTTATATAGTTTTATATAGTTTTATATAGTTTGTTAGTTTTATATAGTTTTATATAGTTTTATATAGTTTTATATAGTTTTTTATAGTTTTGTTAGTTTTATATAGTTTTATATAGTTTTATATAGTTTTATATAGTTCTATAGAGTTTTATATAGGTTTATATAGTTTTATATAGTTATATATAGTTTTATATAGTTTTATATAGTTTTACATACTTTTATATAGTTTTGTCAGTTTTATATAGTTTTAAATAGTTTTATATAGTTCGATGGAGTTTTGTATAGGTTTATATAGTTTTGATAGTTTTACATACTTTTATATAGTTTTTATATAGTTTTATATAGTTTTGATAGTTTTATATAGTTTTATATAGTTTTATATAGTTTTATATAGTTCTATAGCGTTTTATATAGGTTTATATAGTTTTATTAGTTTCATATACTTTTATATAGTTTTATATAGTTTTATATAGTTCTTTAGAGTTTTATATAGGTTTATATAGTTTCATATAGTTTTAAATAGTTTTTAAATAGTTTTATATAGTTCTATAGAGTTTAGTATAGGTTTATATAGTTTTGTTAGTTTCATATAGTTTTATATAGTTTTATATATTTTTATATAGTTTTAATAGAATTTTATAGTTTTACATAGTTTTATTTGTCCCTATGTGGTTAGACATGGTTTTATTAGTTTTATATAGTTTGACATGGTTTTATATGGTTCTATATAGTTTTATGTAGTTTTATATAGATTTATATTGTTTTATATAGTTTTGTTAGTTTTATATAGTTTTGTTAGTTTTGTATAGTTTTATATAGTTTTGTTACTTTGTATAGTCTTATATAGTTTTATATAGTTTTAATTAGTTTTGTATAGTTTTTATATAGTTTTATATAGTTTTATATAGTTTTAAATAGTTTTATATAGTTGTACATAGCTTTATAGAGTTTTATATAGTTTTATATAGTTTTATTAGTTATATACCGTTTTATATAGTTTTATTAGTTTTATATCGTTTTATATAGTGGTATATAGTTTTATACAGTTTTGTTAGTTTTATATAGTTTTAGATAGTTTTATATAGTTTTCATATAGTTTTATATAGTTTTTAATAGTTTTCATATAGTTTTATATAGTTTTATATAGTTTTATATAGTTTTACATAGTTTTACATAGTTTTGTTAGTATTATATAGTTTTATATAGTTTTACATTGCTTTATATAGTTTTGTTAGTTTTATATGGTTTTATATGGTTTTATATAGTTTTATATAGGTTTTATATAGTTTTATATAGTTCTATAGAGTTTTATATAGGTTTATATAGTTTTATATAGTTTTATATAGTTTTACATAGTTTTATATAGTTTTATATAGTTTTATATAGTTTTATATAGTTTTTATATAGTTCTATAGCGTTTTATATAGGTTTATGTAGTTTTATTAGTTGCATATACTTTTATATAGTTTTTATATAGTTTTATATAGTTTTATATAGTATTATATAATTCTATAGAGTTTTATATAGTTTTATATAGTTTTATATAGTTTTATATAGTTTTACATAGTTTTATATAGTTTTATATAGTTTTATATAGTTTTTACATACTTTTATATAGTTTTGTCAGTTTAATATAGTTTTAAATAGTTTTATATAGTTTTATATTGTTCTATATAGTTTTATATAGTTTTGTTAGTTTTATATAGTTTTATACAGTTTTATACAGTTTTATATACTTTTATATCGTTTTATATAGTTTTATATAGTTTCATATAGTTTAATATAGTTTTATATAGTTTTTATATAGTTTTATATAGTTTTTATATAGTTTTATACAGTTTTGTTAGTTTTATATAGTTTTATATAGTTTTATATAGTTTTATATAGCTTTGTATAGTTCTATAGAGTTTTATATAGTTTTATATAGTTTTATATAGTTTAAATATAGGTTTATATAGTTTTGATAGTTTTATATAGTTTTATATTGTTTTATATAGTTTTGTTAGTTTTATATAGTTCTGTTAGTTTTATATAGTTCTGTTAGTTTTTATATAGTTTTATATAGTTTTATATATTTTTATATAGTTTTATAGAGTTTTATATAGTTTTGTTAGTTTTATATAGTTTTAAATAGTTTTATATAGTTTTATATAGTTTTATATAGTTTTTATATAGTTTTACATAGTTTTATATAGTTTTGTTAGTTTTATATAGTTTTATATAGTTTTATATAGTTTTATATAGTTTTATATAGTTTTATATAGTTTTATATAGTTTTATATAGTTTTATATAGTTTAATATAGTTTTATATAGTTTTGTTAGTTTTATATAGTTGTATATAATTTTATATAGTTTTATATAGTTCTATAGAGCTTTATATAGGTTTATATAGTTTTATATAGTTTCAAATAGTTTTATATAGTTCTATAGAGTTTTATATAGGTTTAATATAGTTTTTTATAGTTTTATAGAGTGTTATATAGTTTTATATAGTTTTATATAATTTTTATATAGTTTTTCATAGTTTTATATAGTTTTATATAGTTTTATATAGTTTTACATACTTTTATATAGTTTTGTCAGTTTAATATAGTTTTAAATAGTTTTATACAGTTTTATATTGTTCTATATAGTTTTATATAGTTTTGTTAGTTTTATATAGTTTTATACAGTTTTATACAGTTTTATATACTTTTATATCGTTTTATATAGTTTTTATATAGCTTCATATAGTTTAATATAGTTTTATATAGTTTTATATAGTTTTTATAGAGTTTTATATAGTTTTATATAGTTTTGTTAGTTTTATATAGTTTTATATAGTTTTATATAGTTTTATATAGTTTTATATAGTTTTATATAGTTTTATATAGTTTTATATAGCTTCATATAGTTTTATATAGTTTTACATAGTTTTATATAGTTTTACATAGTTTTGTATAGTTTTATATAGTTTTATAGAGTTTTATATAGTTTTATATATTTATATATAGTTTCAATAGAATTTTGTAGTTTTATATAGTTTTAATAGAATTTTATAGTTTTATATCGTTTTATATAATTTTACATTGCTTTATATAGTTTTGTTAGTTTCATATGGTTTTATATAGTTTTATATAGTTTTATATAGTTCTATATACGTTTTATATAGGTTTATATAGTTTTGTTAGTTTTATATAGTTTTATATAATTTTGTATAGTTTCACATAGTTTTATATAGTTTTACATAGTTTTATATAGTCTTACATAGTTTTATAAAGTTTTATATACTTTTATAGAGTTTTATATAGTTTTATATAGTTTTATATAGTTCTATAGAGTTTTATATAGTTTTATATAGGGCTATATTGTTTTATATAGTTTTATTACTTTTATAGAGTTTTATATAGTTTTATATATTTCTATAGAGTTATATATATGTTTATATAGTTTTATAAAGTTCTGTAGAGTTTTATATAGTTTTATATAGTACTATATTGTTTTTATATAGTTTTATTAGTTTTATATAGTTTTATATAATTTTATATAGTATTATATAGTTTTATATAGTTTTATATAGTTTTCATATAGTTTTACATAGTTTTACATAGTTTTATATAGTTTTACATAGTTTTATATAGTTTTATATAGTTTTATAGAGTTTTGTTAGTTTTATATAGTTTTTATAGTTTTATAAGATTTTATATAGTTTTGATAGTTTTATATAGTTTTATATAGATTTATATAGTTCTATAGAGTTTTATATAGGTTTATATAGTTTTATAGAGTTTTAAATAGTTTTATATAGTTCTATAGAGTTTTGTATAGGTTTATTTAGTTTTGTTACTTTTATATAGTTTTTTTAGTTTTATATAGTTTTATATAGTTTTATATAGTTTTATATAGTTTTATATAGTTCCATAGAGTTTTATATAGGTTTATATAGTTTTGTTAGTTTTATATAGTTTTATATAGTTTTGATAGTTTTATATAGTTTTATATAGTTTTATAGAGTTTTATATAGTTTTATATAGTTTTATAGAGTTTTATATAGTTTTATATAGTTTTGTTAGTTTTATATAGTTTTATATAGTTTTATATAGATTTATATAGTTTTATATAGTTTTAATATAATTTTATAGTTTTACATAGTTTTATTTGGCCCTATGTAGTTTGACATAGTTTTATTAGTTTTATATAGTTTCATATAGTTTAATATAGTTTTATATAGTTTTATATAGTTTTATAGAGTTTTATATAGTTTTATATAGTTTTGTTAGTTTTATATAGTTTTATATAGTTTTATATAGTTTTATATAGTTCTATACAGTTTTATATAGGTATATATAGTTTTATAGAGTTTTAAATAGTTTTATATAGTTCTATAGAGTTATGTATAGGTTTATTTAGTTTTGTTAGTTTTATATAGTTTTACATAGTTTTATATAGTTTTATATAGTTTTATATAGTTTTATATAGTTTTATATAGTTATACATACTTTTTATATAGTTTTGTCAGTTTTATATAGTTTTAAATAGTTTTATATAGTTCGATAGAGTTTTGTATAGGTTTATATAGTTTTATATAGTTTTATATAGTTTTATATAGTTCTATAGAGTTTTATATAGGTTTATATAGTTTTATAGAGTTTTAAATAGTTTTATATAGTTCTATAGAGTTTTGTATAGGTTTATTTAGTTTTGTTAGTTTTATATAGTTTTTATATAGTTTTATATAGTTTTATATAGTTTTGTTAGTTTTATATAGTTTTGTCAGTTTTATATAGTTTTACATAGTTTTATATAGTTTTATATAGTTTTATATAGTTCTATAGAGTTTTATATAGGTTTATATAGTTTTTATAGTTTTATAGAGTGTTATATAGTTTTATATAGTTTTATATAGTTTTATATAGTTTTACATAGTTTTATATAGTTTTATATAGTTTTATATAGTTTTACATACTTTTATATAGTTTTGTCAGTTTAATATAGTTTTAAATAGTTTTATATAGTTTTATATTGTTCTATATAGTTTTATATAGTTTTGTTAGTTTTATATAGTTTTATACAGTTTTATACAGTTTTATATACTTTTATATCGTTTTATATAGTTTTATATAGTTTCATATAGTTTAATATAGTTTTATATAGTTTTATATAGTTTTATAGAGTTTTATATAGTTTTTATATAGTTTTGTTAGTTTTATATAGTTTTATATAGTTTTATATAGTTTTATATAGTTTTGTATAGTTCTATAGAGTTTTATATAGTTTTATATAGTTTGATATAGTTTAATATAGGTTTATATAGTTTTGATAGTTTTATATAGTGTTATATAGTTTTATATAGTTCTATATAGTTTTATATAGTTTTATATAGTTTTACATAGTTTTATATAGTTTTGTTAGTTTTATATAGTTTTGTCAGTTTTATATAGTTTTAAATAGTTTTATATAGTTCGATAGAGTTTTGTATAGGTTTATATAGTTTTGTTAGTTTAATATAGTTTTATATAGTTTTATATAGTTTTATATAGTTCTATAGAGTTTTATATAGGTTTATATAGTTAAAGTTTTATATATAGTTTTATAGAGTTTTAAATAGTTTTATATAGTTCTATAGAGTTTTGTATAGTTTATTTAGTTTTGTTAGTTTTATATAGTTTTATATAGTTTTATATAGTTTTATATTTTTGTTAGTTTTATATAGTTTTGTCAGTTTTATATAGTTTTATATAGTTTTATATAGTTCTATAGAGTTTTATATAGGTTTATATAGTTTTATAGTTTATATAGTTTTATATAGTTTCATATAGTTTAATATAGTTTTATATAGTTTTATATAGTTTTATAGAGTTTTATATAGTTTTATATAGTTTTGTTAGTTTTATATAGTTTTATATAGTTTTATATAGTTTTATATAGTTTTGTATAGTTCTATAGAGTTTTATATAGTTTTATATAGTTTTATATAGTTTAATATAGGTTTATATAGTTTTGATAGTTTTATATAGTGTTATATAGTTTTATATAGTTCTATATAGTTTTATATAGTTTTATATAGTTTTACATAGTTTTATATAGTTTTGTTAGTTTTATATAGTTTTATATAGTTTTATATAGTTTTATATAGTTTTATATAGTTTTATATAGTTTTATATAGTTTAATATAGTTTTATATAGTTTTATATAGTTTTATAGAGTTTTATATAGTTTTATATAGTTTTGTTAGTTTTATATAGTTTTATATAGTTTTATATAGTTTTATATAGTTTTGTATAGTTCTATAGAGTTTTATATAGTTTTATATAGTTTTATATAGTTTAATATAGGTTTATATAGTTTTGATAGTTTTATATAGTGTTATATAGTTTTATATAGTTTTATATAGTTTTATATAGTTTTGTTAGTTTTATATAGTTTTATATAGTTTTATATAGTTTTATATAGTTTTATATAGTTCTATAGAGTTTTATATAGTTTTATATAGTTTTATATAGTTTAATATAGGTTTATATAGTTTTGTATAGTTCTATAGAGTTTTATATAGTTTTATATAGTTTTATATAGTTTAATATAGGTTTATATAGTTTTGATAGTTTTATATAGTGTTATATAGTTTTATATAGTTCTATATAGTTTTATATAGTTTTATATAGTTTACATAGTTTTATATAGTTTTGTTAGTTTTATATAGTTTTATATAGTTTTATATAGTTTTATATAGTTTTATATAGTTTTATATAGTTTTATATAGTTTTATATAGTTTTATATAGTTTTATATAGCTTCATATAGTTTTATATAGTTTTACATAGTTTTATATAGTTTTACATAGTTTTGTATAGTTTTATATAGTTTTATAGAGTTTTATATAGTTTTTTATAGTTTTGTATAGTTCTATAGTGTTTTATATAGTTTTATATAGTACTATATTGTTTTATATAGTTTTATTAGTTTTATATAGTTTTATATTGTTTTATATATTTCTATAGAGTTATATATAGGTTTACGTAGTTTTGTTAGTTTTATAAAGTTTTATATAGTTTTATATTGTTTTATATAGTTTTATATAGTTTTATTAGTTTTATATAGTTCTGTTAGTTTTATATAGTTTTATATAGTTTTATATAGTTTTGTTAGTTTTATATAGTTTTATATAGTTTTATATAGTTTTATATAGTTTTATATAGTTCTATAGAGTTTTATATAGTTTTATATAGTTTTATATAGTTTAATATAGGTTTATATAGTTTTGATAGTTTTATATAATGTTATATAGTTTTATATAGTTTCTATACAGTTTTATATAGGTATATATAGTTTTATAGAGTTTTAAAATAGTTTTATATAGTTCTATAGAGTTATGTATAGGTTTATTTAGTTTTGTTAGTTTTATATAGTTTTACATAGTTTTATATAGTTTTATATAGTTTTATATAGTTTTATATAGTTATACATACTTTTATATAGTTTTGTCAGTTTTATATAGTTTTAAATAGTTTTATATAGTTCGATAGAGTTTTGTATAGGTTTATATAGTTCTATAGAGTTTTATATAGGTTTATATAGTTTTACAGAGTTTTAAATAGTTTTATATAGTTCTATAGAGTTTTGTATAGGTTTATTTAGTTTTGTTAGTTTTATATAGTTTTATATAGTTTTATATAGTTTTATATAGTTTTGTTAGTTTTATATAGTTTTGTCAGTTTTATATAGTTTTTATATAGTTTTTATATGTTTTATATAGTTTTATATAGTTCTATAGAGTTTTATATAGTTTTGTTAGTTTTATATAGTTTTATACAGTTTTATACAGTTTTATACAGTTTTATATACTTTTATATCGTTTTTATATAGTTTTATATAGTTTCATATAGTTTCATATAGTTTAATATAGTTTTATATAGTTTTATAGAGTTTTATATAGTTTTATATAGTTTTGTTAGTTTTATATAGTTTTATATAGTTTTATATAGTTTTATATAGTTCTATAGAGTTTTATATAGTTTTATATAGTTTTATATAGTTTAATATAGGTTTATATAGTTTTGATAGTTTTATATAGTGTATATAGTTTTATATAGTTCTATATAGTTTTATATAGTTTTATATAGTTTTACATAGTTTTATATAGTTTTGTTAGTTTTATATAGTTTTATATAGTTTTTATATAGTTTTATAGACTTTTATATAGTTCTATAGAGTTTTATATAGGTTTACATAGTTTTATATAGTTTTATATAGTTTTATATAGTTTTATATAGTTTTATATAGTTCTATAGCGTTTTATATAGGTTTATATAGTTTTATTAGTTTCATATACTTTTATATAGTTTCATAGAGTTTTATATAGTTTTTTATAGTTTTGTATAGTTCTATTGTGTTTTATATAGTTTTATATAGTACTATATTGTTTTATATAGTTTTATTAGTTTTATATAGTTTTATATTGTTTTATATATTTCTATAGAGTTATATATGGGTTTACGTAGTTTTGTTAGTTTTATAAAGTTTTATATAGTTTTATATTGTTTTATATAGTTCTATAGAGTTTTATATAGTTTTATATATTTATATATAGTTTCAATAGAATTTTGTAGTTTTATATAGTTTTAATAGAATTTTATAGTTTTATATCGTTTTATATAATTTTACATTGCTTTATATAGTTTTGTTAGTTTCATATGGTTTTATATAGTTTTATATAGTTTTATATAGTTCTATATAGTTTTATATAGGTTTATATAGTTTTGTTAGTTTTATATAGTTTTATATAATTTTGTATAGTTTCATATAGTTTTATATAGTTTTACATAGTTTTATATAGTCTTACATAGTTTTATAAAGTTTTATATACTTTTATAGAGTTTTATATAGTTTTATATAGTTTTATATAGTTTTATACAGGTTTATATAGTTTTATATAGGTTTATATAGTTTTATCAGTTGCATATACTTTTATATAGTTATATATAGTTTTATATAGTTTTATATAGTTTTATATAGTTTTATATAGTTTTATATAGTTTTATATAGTTTTATATAGTTTTATATAGTTTTATATAGTTTTATATAGTTTTGTTAGTTTTTATATAGTTGTATATATTTTTTTATAGTTTTATATAGTTCTATAGAGCTTTATATAGGTTTATATAGTTTTATATAGTTTTAAATAGTGTTATATAGTTCTATAGAGTTTTGTATAGGTTTATATAGTTTTGTTAGTTTTATATAGTTTTATATAGTTTCATTAGTTTTATATAGTTCTATATAGTTTTATATGGTTTTATATAGTTTTTATATAGGTTTACATAGTTTTGTTAGTTTTATATAGTTTTATAGAGTTTTATATAGTTTTATATAGTTTTGATAGTTTTATATAGTTTTATATAGATTTATATAGTTTTATATAGTTTTATATAGTTTTCATATAGTTTTATATAGTTTTACATACTTTTATATAGCTTTGTCAGTTTAATATAGTTTTAAATAGTTTTATATAGTTTTATATTGTTCTATATAGTTTTATATAGTTTTGTTAGTTTTATATAGTTTTATACAGTTTTATACAGTTTTATATACTTTTATATCGTTTTATATAGTTTTATATAGTTTCATATAGTTTAATATAGTTTTATATAGTTTTATAGAGTTTGATATAGTTTTATATAGTTTTGTTAGTTTTATATAGTTTTATATAGTTTTATATAGTTTTATATAGTTCTATAGAGTTTTATACAGTTTTATATAGTTTTATATAGTTTAATATAGGTTTATATAGTTTTGATAGTTTTATATAGTGTTATATAGTTTTATATAGTACTATATAGTTTTATATAGTTTTATATAGTTTTACATAGTTTTATATAGTTTTGTTAGTTTTATATAGTTTTATATAGTTTTATATAGTTTTATAGACTTTTATATAGTTCTATAGAGTTTTATATAGGTTTACATAGTTTTATATAGTTTTATATAGTTTTATATAGTTTTATATAGTTTTATATAGTTCTATAGCGTTTTATATAGGTTTATATAGTTTTATTAGTTTCATATACTTTTATATAGTTTTATAGACTTTTATATAGTTTTTTATAGTTTTGTATAGTTATATAGTGTTTTATATAGTTTTATATAGTACTATATTGTTTTATATAGTTTTATTAGTTTTATATAGTTTTATATTGTTTTATATATTTCTATAGAGTTATATATAGGTTTACGTAGTTTTGTTAGTTTTATAAGTTTTATATAGTTTTATATTGTTTTATATAGTTTTATATAGTTTTATTAGTTTTATATAGTTCTGTTAGTTTTATATAGTTTTATATAGTTTTATATATTTTTATATAGTTTTATAGAGTTTTATATAGTTTTGTTAGTTTTATATAGTTTTATATAGTTTTAAATAGTTTTATATAGTTTTATATGTTCTATAGAGTTTTATATAGTTTTATATATTTATATATAGTTTCAATAGAATTTTGTAGTTTTATATAGTTTTAATAGAATTTTATAGTTATATATCGTTTTATATAATTTTACATTGCTTTATATAGTTTTGTTAGTTTCATATGGTTTTATATAGTTTTATATAGTTTTATATAGTTCTATATAGTTTTATATAGGTTTATATAGTTTTGTTAGTTTTATATAGTTTTATATAATTTTGTATAGTTTCATATAGTTTTTATATAGTTTTACATAGTTTTATATAGTCTTACATAGTTTTATAAAGTTTTATATACTTTTATAGAGTTTTATATAGTTTTATATAGTTTTATATAGTTCTATAGAGTTTTATATAGTTTTATATAGGGCTATATTGTTTATATAGTTTTATTAGTTTTATAGAGTTTTATATAGTTTTATATATTTCTATAGAGTTATATATATGTTTATATAGTTTTATATAGTTCTATAGAGTTTTATATAGTTTTATATAGTACTATATTGTTTTATATAGTTTTATTAGTTTTATATAGTTTTATATAGTTTTATATAGTTTTATATAGTTTTATATAGTTTTATATAGTTTCATATAGTTTTACATAGTTTTACATAGTTTTATATAGTTTTACATAGTTTTATATAGTTTTATATAGTTTTATAGAGTTTTGTTAGTTTTATATAGTTTTTATAGTTTTATATAGTTTTATATAGTTTTATATAGTTTTATATATTTTTATATAGTTTTATAGAGTTTTATATAGTTTTGTTAGTTTTATATAGTTTTATATAGTTTTAAATAGTTTTATATAGTTTTATATAGTTCTATAGAGTTTTATATAGTTTTATATATTTATATATAGTTTCAATAGAATTTTGTAGTTTTATATAGTTTTAATAGAATTTTATAGTTATATATCGTTTTATATAATTTTACATTGCTTTATATAGTTTTGTTAGTTTCATATGGTTTTATATAGTTTTATATAGTTTTATATAGTTCTATATAGTTTTATATAGGTTTATATAGTTTTGTTAGTTTTATATAGTTTTATATAATTTTGTATAGTTTCATATAGTTTTATATAGTTTTACATAGTTTTATATAGTCTTACATAGTTTTATAAAGTTTTATATACTTTTATAGAGTTTTATATAGTTTTATATAGTTTTATATAGTTCTATAGAGTTTTATATAGTTTTATATAGGGGCTATATTGTTTTATATAGTTTTATTAGTTTTATAGAGTTTTATATAGTTTTATATATTTCTATAGAGTTATATATATGTTTATATAGTTTTATATAGTTCTATAGAGTTTTATATAGTTTTATATAGTACTATATTGTTTTATATAGTTTTATTAGTTTTATATAGTTTTATATAGTTTTATATAGTTTTATATAGTTTTATATAGTTTTATATAGTTTCATATAGTTTTACATAGTTTTACATAGTTTTATATAGTTTTACATAGTTTTATATAGTTTTATATAGTTTTATAGAGTTTTGTTAGTTTTATATAGTTTTTATAGTTTTATATAGTTTTATATAGTTTTATATAGTTTTATATAGTTTTATATAGTTTTATATAGTTTTATATAGTTTTATATAGTTTATATAGTTTTATATAGTTTTGTTAGTTTTATATAGTTGTATATAATTTTTTATAGTTTTATATAGTTCTATAGAGCTTTATATAGGTTTATATAGTTTTATATAGTTTTAAATAGTTTTATATAGTTCTATAGAGTTTTATATAGGTTTATATAGTTTTGTTAGTTTTATATAGTTTTATATAGTTTCATTAGTTTTATATAGTTCTATATAGTTTTATATGGTTTTATATAGTTTTATATAGGTTTACATAGTTTTGTTAGTTTTATATAGTTTTATAGAGTTTTATATAGTTTTATATAGTTTTGATAGTTTTATATAGTTTTATATAGATTTATATAGTTTTATATAGTTTTATATAGTTTTATATAGTTTTACATACTTTTATATAGTTTTGTCAGTTTAATATAGTTTTAAATAGTTTTATATAGTTTTATATTGTTCTATATAGTTTTATATAGTTTTTGTTAGGTTTATATAGTTTTATACAGTTTTATACAGTTTTATATACTTTTATATCGTTTTATATAGTTTTATATAGTTTCATATAGTTTAATATAGTTTTATATAGTTTTATAGAGTTTTATATAGTTTTATATAGTTTTTGTTAGTTTTATATAGTTTTATATAGTTTTATATAGTTTTATATAGTTCTATAGAGTTTTATATAGTTTTATATAGTTTTATATAGTTTAATATAGGTTTATATAGTTTTGATAGTTTTATATAGTGTTATATAGTTTTATATAGTTCTATATAGTTTTATATAGTTTTATATAGTTTTACATAGTTTTATATAGTTTTGTTAGTTTTATATAGTTTTATATAGTTTTATATAGTTTTATAGACTTTTATATAGTTCTATAGAGTTTTATATAGGTTTACATAGTTTTATATAGTTTTATATAGTTTTATATAGTTTTATATAGTTTTATATAGTTTTATATAGTTTTATATAGTTCTATAGCGTTTTATATAGGTTTATATAGTTTTATTAGTTTCATATACTTTTATATAGTTTTTTTTAGTTTTGTATAGTTCTATAGTGTTTTATATAGTTTTATATAGTACTATATTGTTTTATATAGTTTTATTAGTTTTATATAGTTTTATATTGTTTTATATATTTCTATAGAGTTATATATAGGTTTACGTAGTTTTGTTAGTTTTATAAAGTTTTATATAGTTTTATATTGTTTTATATAGTTTTATATAGTTTTATTAGTTTTATATAGTTCTGTTAGTTTTTATATAGTTTTATATAGTTTTATATATTTTTATATAGTTTTATAGAGTTTTATATAGTTTTGTTAGTTTTATATAGTTTTAAATAGTTTTATATAGTTTTATATAGTTCTATAGAGTTTTATATAGTTTTATATATTTATATATAGTTTCAATAGAATTTTGTAGTTTTATATAGTTTTAATAGAATTTTATAGTTTTATATCGTTTTATATAATTTTACATTGCTTTATATAGTTTTGTTAGTTTCATATGGTTTTATATAGTTTTATATAGTTTTATATAGTTCTATATAGTTTTATATAGGTTTATATAGTTTTGTTAGTTTTATATAGTTCTATAGTGTTTTATATAGTTTTATATAGTACTATATTGTTTTATATAGTTTTATTAGTTTTATATAGTTTTATATTGTTTTATATATTTCTATAGAGTTATATATAGGTTTACGTAGTTTTGTTAGTTTTATAAAGTTTTATATAGTTTTATATTGTTTTATATAGTTTTATATAGTTCTATATAGTTTTATATAGGTTTATATAGTTTTGTTAGTTTTATATAGTTTTATATAATTTTGTATAGTTTCATATAGTTTTATATAGTTTTACATAGTTTTATATAGTCTTACATAGTTTTATAAAGTTTTATATACTTTTATAGAGTTTTATATAGTTTTATATATTTCTATAGAGTTATATATATGTTTACATAGTTTTATATAGTTCTATAGAGTTTTATATAGTTTTATATAGTAGTATATTGTTTTATATAGTTTTATTAGTTTTAATATAGTTTTATATAGTTTTATATAGTTTTATATAGTTTTATATAGTTTTATATAGTTTCATATAGTTTTACATAGTTTTACATAGTTTTATATAGTTTTACATAGTTTTATATAGTTTTATATAGTTTTATAGAGTTTTATATAGTTTTATATAGTTTTATATAGTTTTATATAGTTCTATAGAGTTTTATATATTTTTATATAGTTTTAATAGAATTTTATAGTTTTACATAGTTTTATTTGTCCCTATGTGGTTAGACATAGTTTTATTAGTTTTCTATAGTTTGACATGGTTTTATATGGTTCTATATAGTTCTATGTAGTTTTATATAGATTTATATTGTTTTATATAGTTTTGTTAGTTTTATATAGTTTTGTTAGTTTTGTATAGTTTTATATAGTTTTGTTACTTTGTATAGTCTTATATAGTTTTATATAGTTTTAATAAGTTTTGTTAGTTTTATATAGTTTTAGATAGTTTTATATAGTTTCATATAGTTTTATATAGTTTTTATAGTTTCATATGGTTTTATATAGTTTTATATAGTTTTACATAGTTTTACATAGTTTTACATAGTTTTGTTAGTTTTATATAGTTTTATATAGTTTTACATTGTTTTATATAGTTTTGTTAGTTTTATATGGTTTTATATGGTTTTATATAGTTTTATATAGTTTTATATAGTTCTATATAGTTTTATATAGGTTTTATTATGTTTTATATAGTTTTATATAGTTTTACATACTTTTATATAGTTTTGTCATTTTTATATAGTTTTAAATAGTTTTATATAGTTCGATAGAGTTTTGTATAGGTTTATATAGTTTTGTTAGTTTAATATAGTTTTATATAGTTTTATATAGTTTTATATAGTTCTATAGAGTTTTATATAGGTTTATATAGTTTTATAGAGTTTTAAATAGTTTTATATAGTTCTATAGAGTTTTGTATAGGTTTATTTAGTTTTGTTAGTTTTATATAGTTTTATATAGTTTTATATAATTTTATATAGTTTTGTTAGTTTTATATAGTTTTGTCAGTTTTATATAGTTTTATATAGTTTTATATAGTTTTATATAGTTTTATATAGTTCTATAGAGTTTTATATAGGTTTATATAGTTTTTATAGTTTTATAGAGTGTTATATAGTTTTATATAGTTTTATATTGTTTTATATAGTTTTACATAGTTTTATATAGTTTTATATAGTTTTATATAGTTTTACATACTTTTATATAGTTTTGTCAGTTTAATATAGTTTTAAATAGTTTTATATAGTTTTATTTTGTTCTATATAGTTTTATATAGTTTTGTTAGTTTTATATAGTTTTATACAGTTTTATACAGTTTTATATACTTTTATATCGTTTTATATAGTTTTATATAGTTTCATATAGTTTAATATAGTTTTATATAGTTTTATATAGTTTTATAGAGTTTTATATAGTTTTATATAGTTTTGTTAGTTTTATATAGTTTTATATAGTTTTATATAGTTTTATATAGTTTTATATAGCTTCATATAGTTTTATATAGTTTTACATAGTTTTATATAGTTTTACATAGTTTTATATAGTTTTATATAGTTTTATAGAGTTTTATATAGTTTTTTATAGTTTTGTATAGTTCTATAGTGTTTTATACAGTTTTATATAGTACTATAATTGTTTTATATAGTTTTATTAGTTTTATATAGTTTTATATTGTTTTATATATTTCTATAGAGTTATATATAGGTTTACGTAGTTTTGTTAGTTTTATAAAGTTTTATATAGTTTTATATTGTTTTATATAGTTTTATATAGGTTTGTTAGTTTTATATAGTTCTGTTAGTTTTATATAGTTTTATATAGTTTTATATATTTTTATATAGTTTTATAGAGTTTTATATAGTTTTGTTAGTTTTATATAGTTTTAAATAGTTTTGTATAGTTTTATATAGTTCTATAGAGTTTCATATAGTTTTATATATTTATATATAGTTTCGATAGAATTTTGTAGTTTTATATAGTTTTAATAGAATTTTATAGTTTTATATCGTTTTATATAATTTTACATTGCTTTATATAGTTTTGTTAGTTTCATATGGTTTTATATAGTTTTATATAGTTTTATATAGTTCTATATAGTTTTATATAGGTTTATATAGTTTTGTTAGTTTTATATAGTTTTATATAATTTTGTATAGTTTTATATAGTTTTATATAGTTTTATATAGTTGTATATAGTTTTATATAGTTTTATATAGTTTCATATAGTTTTATATAGTTTTACATAGTTTTATATAGTTTTACATAGTTTTATAAAGTTTTATATAGTTTTATAGTGTTTTATATAGTTTTATATAGTTTTATATAGTTCTATAGAGTTTTATATAGTTTTATATAGTGCTATATTGTTTTATATAGTTTTATTAGTTTTATATAGTTTTATATAGTTTTATATATTTCTATAGAGTTATATATATGTTTATATAGTTTTATATAGTTTCTATAGAGTTTTATATAGTTTTATATAGTACTATATAGTTTTTATATAGTTTTATTAGTTTTATATAGTTTTATATAGTTTTATATAGTTTTATATAGTTTTATATAGTTTCATATAGTTTTACATAGTTTTACATAGTTTTATATAGTTTTAAAATAGTTTTATATAGTTTTATATAGTTTTATAGAGTTTTGTTAGTTTTATATAGTTTTTATAGTTTTATATAGTTTTATATAGTTTTATAGAGTTTTATATAGTTTTATATAGTTTTGTTAGTTTTATATAGTTTTATATAGTTTTATATAGTTTTATATAGTTTTATATAGTTCTATAGAGTTTTATATAGTTTTATATAGTTTTGTTAGTTTTATATAGTTTTATATAGTTTTATATAGTTTTATATAGTTTTATATAGTTCTATAGAGTTTTATATAGTTTTATATAGTTTTATATAGTTTAATATAGGTTTATATAGTTTTGATAGTTTTATATAGTGTTATATAGTTTTATATAGTTCTATACAGTTTTATATAGGTATATATAGTTTTATGGAGTTTTAAATAGTTTTATATAGTTCTATAGAGTTATGTATAGGTTTATATAGTTTTGTTAGTTTAATATAGTTTTATATAGTTTTATATAGTTTTATATAGTTCTATAGAGTTTTATATAGGTTTATATAGTTTTATAGAGTTTTAAATAGTTTTATATAGTTCTATAGAGTTTTGTATAGGTTTATTTAGTTTTGTTAGTTTTATATAGTTTTATATAGTTTTATATAGTTTTATATAGTTTTATATAGTTTTACATAGTTTTATATAGTTTTATATAGTTTTATATAGTTTTATATTTCTATAGAGTTTTATATAGTTTTATATAGTTTTATATAGTTTAATATAGGTTTATATAGTTTTGATAGTTTTATTTAGTGTTATATAGTTTTATATAGTTCTATATAGTTTTATATAGTTTTACATAGTTTTACATAGTTTTGTATAGTTTTGTTAGTTTTATATAGTTTTATATAGTTTTATATAGTTTGATATAGTTTTATATAATTTTATATAGTTTTCATATAGTTTTATATAGTTTTATATAGTTTTATATAGTTTTATATAGCTTCATATAGTTTTATATAGTTTTACGTAGTTTTATATAGTTTTACATAGTTTTATATAGTTTTATATAGTTTTATAGAGTTTTATATAGTTTTATATATAGTTTGTATAGTTCTATAGAGTTTTATATAGTTTTATATAGTACTATATTGTTTTATATAGTTTTATTAGTTTCATATAGTTTTATATTGTTTTATATATTTCTATAGAGTTATATATAGGTTTACGTAGCTTTGTTAGTTTTATAAAGTTTTATATAGTTTTATATTGTTTTATATAGTTTTATATAGTTTTGTTAGTTTTATATAGTTCTGTTAGTTTTATATAGTTTTATATAGTTTTATATAGTTTTATATAGTTTTATATAGTTTTATAGAGTTTTATATAGTTTTGTTAGTTTTATATAGTTTTAAATAGTTTTATATAGTTTTATATAGTTCTATAGAGTTTTATATAGTTTTATATATTTATATATAGTTTCAATAGAATTTTGTAGTTTTATATAGTTTTAATAGAATTTTATAGTTTTATATCGTTTTATATAATTTTACATTGTTTTAATAGTTTTGTTAGTTTCATATGGTTTTATATAGTTTTACGTAGTTTTATATAGTTTTACATAGTTTTATATAGTTTTATATAGTTTTATAGAGTTTTATATAGTTTTATATAGTTTTGTATAGTTCTATAGAGTTTTATATAGTTTTATATAGTACTATATTGTTTTATATAGTTTTATTAGTTT
>NW_027475554.1:0-40709 GCF_051020985.1 Nomia melanderi | reverse complement strand
ATAAAAACTAAAATGAAACTATATAATAATACATAAAAGTATATAAAACTATATAAAACTAAATGAAACTATATAATACTATATAAAACTATATGAAACTATATAAAACTATATAAAAATATATTAAACTATATTAAAACTATATAAAACTATATAATACTATATAAAACTATATGAAACTATCTAAAACTATATAAAAACTATATCAAACTATATAAAACTATATAGTACTATATAAAACTATATAAAACTATATAAAACTATATAAAACTATATAAAACTATATAAAACTATATAAAACTATATAAACTAACAAAACTATATTAACCTATATAAAACTATATAGAACTAAATAAAACTATATAAAACTATATAAAACTATATAAAACTATATAAAACTAATAAAACTATATAAAACTATATAAAACTATATGAAACTAACAAACTAAATGAAGCTATATAATACTATATAAAACTATATAAAACTATATAGAATTATATAAAACTATATAAAACTAATCAAACTATATAAAAATGTATAAATCTATATAATACTATATAAAACTATATGAAAATATATTAAACTGTATAAAACTTAAAAACTTATATTAAACTATATAAAACTATATAACATTAACAAATCTATATAAAACTGTATAAAACTATATAAAACTATATAAAGCTATATAAAACTATGTGAAGCTAATAAAACTATATAAAACTATATAAAACTATACAAAACTATATAAAACTATATAAAATTATATAAAACTATATAAAGCTAATAAAACTATGTAAAACTATATAAAACTAATAATACTATACAAGACTATATAAAACTATATAAAACTGTCTGACACTGTATAAAACTATATAAAACTACATAAAACTATATAAAACTATATAAAACTGAGAACACTATATAAAAACTATATAAAACCATATAAAAACTCTATAAAGCTATATAAAACTATATAAAACTATATAAAACTAACAAAACTATATTAACCTATATAAAACTATATAGAACTAAATAAAACTATATAAAACTATATAAAACTATATAAAACTAATAAAACTATATAAAACTATATAAAACTATATGAAACTAACAAAACTATATAAAACTATGTAAAACTATATAAAACTAGATAAAACTGTATAATACTATATAAAACTATATAAAGCTATAATAATACTAATAAAACTAATAAATCTATATAAATCCATATAAAACTGTATAAAACTATATAAAACTATATAAGACTATATGAAACTAACAAAACTATATAAAACTATATAAAACTATATAAAACTATATAAAACTGTCTGAAACGGTATAAAACCATATAAACTATATAAAACTATATAAAACTATATAAAACTATATAAAACTATATAAAACTATATAAAACTATATAAAACTATATAAAACTATATAAAACTAATAAAACTGTATAAAACTATATAAACTATATGAAACTAACAAAACTATATAAAACTATGTAAAACTATATAAAACTATACAATACTAACAAAACTATATTAACCTATATATAACTATATAGAACTATATAAAACTATATAAAACTATTAAAACTATATAAAACTAATAAAACTGTAAAAAACTATATAAAACTATATGAAACTAACAAATCTATATAAAACTATGTAAAACTATATAAAACTATACAATACTAACAAAACTATATAAAACTATATAAGACTGTATAAGACTATACAATACTAACAAAACTATATAAAACTATATGAAACAATATAAACACATACATAAAACTATATAAAACTATATAAAACTATATAAAACTAATAAAAACTATGTGAAACTATATAGAACTATATAAAAATATAATACCATATTAAACTACATAAAACAATATAAAATTATATAAGACTATATAAAGCTATATATAACTATATTAAACTAATTAGACTGTATAAAACTATATAATACTATTACATCTGTATAAAACTATATACTACTATATAAAACTATATAACACTATGTAAAACTATATAAAACTATATAAAACTATATAAAACTGTATAAAAGTATATAATACTATATAAAACTATATGAAAACTATATAGAACTATATAAAACTAATAAAACAATATAAAAGTATGTAAAACTATATAAAACTATATAAAACTACATAAAACTATATAAAACTAATAAAACTATATAAACCTATATAAAACGATATGAAACTAATAAAACTATATGAAACTATATAGAACTATATAAAACTATATAATATTAATAAAACTGTATAAAACTATATAATACTATATAAAAACTTATATGAAACTATATGAAACTATATAAAACTATATAAAACTATATGAAACTATATAAAACTATATAAAAGTATATAAAACTATATGAAACTATATAAAGCTATATAAAACTATATAAAACTATATAAAACTATATAAAACTATATGAAACTATATAAAACTAATAAAACAATATAAAACTATATAAAACTAAATGAAACTATATTAATACTATATAAAACTATATAAAACTATATAAAACTATATAAAACTATATGAAAACTATATAAAACTAATAAAACAATATAAAACTATAGAAAACTATATAAAACTAATTGAAACTATATAATACTATATAAAACTATATGAAACTATATAAAACTATATAAAACTATATAAAAACGATATGAAACTATATAAAACTATATAAGACTGTATTAAACTATATAAAACTAATAAAGCTATATAAAACTATATAGAACTATATAAAACTATATAAAACTGTATAAAAGTATATAATACTATATAAACTATATGAAACTATATAGAACTATATAAAACTAATAAAACAATATAAAAGTATGTAAAACTATATAAAACTATATAAAACTACATAAAACTATATAAAACTAATAAAACTATATAAACCTATATAAAACGATATGAAACTAATAAAACTATATGAAACTATATAGAACTATATAAAACTATATAATATTAATAAAACTGTATAAAACTATATAATACTATATAAAACTATATGAAACTATATGAAACTATATAAAACTATATAAAACTATATGAAACTATATAAAACTATATAAAAGTATATAAAACTATATGAAACTATATAAAGCTATATAAAACTATATAAAACTATATAAAACTATATAAAACTATATGAAACTATATAAAACTAATAAAACAATATAAAACTATATAAAACTAAATGAAACTATATAATACTATATAAAACTATATAAAACTATATAAAACTATATAAAACTATATGAAACTATATAAAACTAATAAAACAATATAAAACTATAGAAAACTATATAAAACTAATTGAAACTATATAATACTATATAAAACTATATGAAACTATATAAAACTATATAAAACTATATAAAACTATATGAAACTATATAAAACTAATAAAACAATATAAAACTATATAAAACTAAATGAAACTATATAATACTATATAAAACTATATAAAACTATATAAAACTATATAAAACTATATGAAACTATATAAAACTAATAAAACAATATAAAACTATAGAAAACTATATAAAACTAATTGAAACTATATAATACTATATAAAACTATATGAAAATATATAAAACTATATAAAACTATATAAAACGATATGAAACTATATAAAACTATATAAAACTGTATTAAACTATATAAAACTAATAAAGCTATATAAAACTATATAGAACTATATTAAACTATTTAAAACTGTATTATAACTATATTAAACTATATAGAACTATATGAAACTATATAAAACTATATAATAGTATATAAAACTATTCTGGAACTATATAAAACTATATAAACCTGCATAAAACTATATAAAAACTATATAAAACTATATAAGACTATATAAAACTAATAAAACTATATAAACCTATATAAAGCTATATGAAACTAACAAAACTATATAAAACTATGTAAAACTATATAAAACTGTCTGAAACTGTATAAAACTATATAAACTATATAAAACTATAGAAAACTATATAAAACTATATAAAACTCTATAAACTATATAAAACTATTTAAAACTATATGAAACTATATAAAACTATATAGGACTATATAAAACTATATAAAACTATATAAAACTACATAAAACTATATAAACCTATATAAAACTAACAAAACTGACCAAACTATATAAACTATATAAAACAATATAAAACTGAATAGTACTATATAAAACTATATAAAACTATATAAAACTATACAAAACTATATAAAACTAACAAAACTGACCAAACTATATAAACCTATATAAAACTATATAAAACTGAATAGTACTATATAAAACTATATAAAACTATATAAAACTATATAAAACTAACAAAACTATATAGCTTTAACATAAAACTATATAAAATTATATGAAACTATATAAAACTATATAAAACTATATAAAACAATATGAAACAATAAGAAACTATATAAATCTAATAAAACAATATAAAAGTATATAAAACTATATAAAACTAAATGAAAATATATAATACTATATAAAACTATATGAAAACTATATAAAACTATATAATACTATATAAAACTATATGAAACTATCTAAAACTATATAAAACTATATAAACCTATATAAAACTATATAGTACTATATAAAACTATATAAAACTATATAAAACTATATAAAACTATATAAAACTATATAAAACTATATAAAACTATATAAAACTATATAAAACTATATAAAACTATATAAAACTATATAAAACTAATAAAACTATATAAAACTATATAAAACGATATGAAACTATATGAAACTATATAAAACTATATAAAACTGTATAAAACTATATAAAACTATATAAAACTATATAAAACTATATAAAAACTATATAAAACTATATAAAACTATATAAAACTATATAAAACTATATAAAACTAATATAGAAATATATTAAACTATTTAAAACTGTATTAAAACTATATAAAACTATATAAAACTATATGTAACAGTTTAAAACTATATAACATATATAAAACTATATAACTCTATATAAAACTAATAAGATTATATAAAACTATATAATACTATATAATACTATGTAAAACTGTATAAAACTGTATACATACTATATAAAACTATATAAAACTATATAAAACTATATAATACTATATAAAAGTTTTTAAAACTGTATAAAACTATATAAAACTATATAGCACTATATAAAACTAAAAGGACTCTATAAAACTATATAATACTGTATAAAACTATATAAATCTATATAAATCTAATGGAACTATATAAAACTATATAGATCTATATAAAACTATATAACACTAATAAAAGTGTATAAAACTATATAATACTATATAAAACTATAAAATACTATATAGAACTATATAAAACCATATAAAACTAATAAAACTGTATAAAACAATATAACACTAATAAATCTGTATAAAACTATATAACACTATATAAAATTATAAAAAACTATATAAAACTGTATAAAACTATATAAAATTAGGTAAAACTATATAAAACTATATAAAACTATATAAAACTATATAAAACTGTATAAAACTATATAAAAACTATATTAAACTATATATAACTATACAATAGTATGTAAAACTATATGGAAGTATATAAAACTATATAAAACTGAATAAAACTGAATAAAACTATATAAAACTATATAAAACTATATACAACTCTATAAAACTATATAACACTATGTAAAACTATATAAAACTATATAAAACTATATAAAACTGTATAAAAGTATATAATACTATATAAAACTATATGAAAACTATATAGAACTATATAAAACTAATAAAACAATATAAAAGTATGTAAAACTATATAAAACTATATAAAACTACATAAAACTATATAAAACTAATAAAACTATATAAACCTATATAAAACGATATGAAACTAATAAAACTATATGAAACTATATAGAACTAAATAAAACTATATAATACTAATAAAACTGTATAAAACTATATAATACTATATAAAACTATATGAAACTATATGAAACTATATAAAACTATATAAAACTATATGAAACTATATAAAACTATATAAAAGTATATAAAACTATATGAAACTATATAAAGCTATATAAAACTATATAAAACTATATAAAACTATATAAAACTATATGAAACTATATAAAACTAATAAAACAATATAAAACTATATAAAACTAAATGAAACTATATAATACTATATAAAACTATATAAAACTATATAAAACTATATGAAACTATATAAAACTAATAAAACAATATAAAACTATAGAAAACTATATAAAACTAATTGAAACTATATAATACTATATAAAACTATATGAAACTATATAAAACTATATAAGACTATATAAAACTAATAAAACTATATAAAACTATATAAAACTGTATAAAACTAATAAAACTATATAAAACTAATAAAACTATGTGAAACTATATAGAACTATATAAAAATATAATACCATATTAAACTACATAAAACAATATAAAATTATATAAGACTATATAAAGCTATATATAACTATATTAAACTAATTAGACTGTATAAAACTATATAATACTATATAAAACTATATAAAACTATATAGAAATATATTAAACTATTTAAAACTGTATTAAAACTATATAAACCTATATAAAACTATATGAAACTATTTAAATCTATATAACATTATATAAAACTATATAAAACTATATGAAACTAAATAAAACTAATAAAACTATATAAACCTATATAAAAAGATATGAAACAAATAAAACTATATGAAACTATATAGAACTATATAAAACTAATAGGACTGTATAAAACTATATAATACTATGTAAAATTATATAAATCTATATAAATCTAATGGAACTATATAAAACTATATGAATCTATATAAATCTACATAAAACTATATGAATCTATATAAATCTACATAAAACTATATACACCTATTAAAACTATATTAAACTATATAGAACTATATAAAACTATATAATACTAATAAATCTGTATACAAATACATACTACTATATAAAACTATAAAAAAACTATATAGAACTATATAAAACCATATAAAACTAATAAAACTGTATAAAACTATATAACACTAATAAATCTGTATAAAACTATATAACACTATATAAAATTATAAAAAACTATATAAAACTATATAAAACTATATAAAATTATGTAAAACTATATAAAACTATATAAAACTATATAAAACTATATAAAACTATATAAAACTATATAAAACTATATAAAACTGTATAAAACTATATAAAACTATATGAAACTATATAAAACTATATAAAACTATATAAAACTATATAAAACTATATGAAACTATATAAAACTAATAAAACAATATAAAACTATATAAAACTAAATGAAACTATATAATACTATATAAAACTATATAAAACTATATAAAACTAATTGAAACTATATAAAACTATATAAAACTATATAAAACTATATGAAACTAAATAAAACTAATAAAACTATATAAACCTATATAAAACGATATGAAACTAATAAAACTATATGAAACTATATAGAACTATATAAAACTATATAATACTAATAAAACTGAATAAAACTAGATAATGCTATATAAAACTATATGAAACTATATAAAAGTATATAAAACTATACAAAACTATATGAAACTATATAAAACTATATAAAACTATATAAAACTATATGAAACTATATAAAACTATATAAAACTATATAAAACTATATAAAACTATATAAAACTATATGAAACTATATAAAACTAATAAAACAATATAAAACTATATAAAACTAAATGAAACTATATAATACTATATAAAACTATATAAAACTATATAAAACTAATTGAAACTATATAAAACTATATAAAACTATATAAAACTATATGAAACTATATAAAACTAATATAACAATATAAAAGTATATACAACTATATAAAACTATGTAAAACTATATAAAACTATATAAAACTATATAAAACTATATAAAACTATATAAAACTATATAATACTATATAAAACTATATGAAACTATATAAAACTATATAAAACTATATGAAAGTATATAAAACTATATAAATCTATATAAAACTATGTGAAACTATATAAAACTACATAAAACTATATAAAACTATATAAAACTATATAAAACTATATAAAACTAATAAAACTATGTGAAACTATATAGAACTATATAAAAATATAATACCATATTAAACTACATAAAACAATATAAAATTATATAAGACTATATAAAGCTATATCTAACTATATTAAACTAATTAGACTGTATAAAACTATATAATACTATATAAAACTATATAATACTAATACATCTGTATAAAATTATATACTACTATATAAAACTATAAAAAACTATATAGAACTATATAAAACCATATAAAACTAATAAATCTGTATAAAAC
The DNA here is from genome assembly GCF_051020985.1 of Nomia melanderi. Classification (NCBI taxonomy): domain Eukaryota; kingdom Metazoa; phylum Arthropoda; class Insecta; order Hymenoptera; family Halictidae; genus Nomia; species Nomia melanderi. The sequence goes on along the minus strand of NW_027475554.1, from coordinate 32,204 downwards.
TATATAACACTAATAAATCTGTATAAAACTATATAACACTATATAAAATTATAAAAAACTATATAAAACTATATAAAACTATATAAAATTATGTAAAACTATACAAAACTGTATAAAACTATATAAAACTATATTAAACTATATATAACTATACAATAGTATATAAAACTAGATGGAAGTATATAAAACTATATAAAACAAATAAAACTATATGAAGCTATATAAAACTATATAAAACTATATAAAACTATATAAAACTGAATAAAACTGAATAAAACTATATAAAACTATATAAAACTATATACAACTATATAAAACTATATAACACAATGTAAAACTATATAAAACTATATAAAACTTTATAAAACTATATAAAACTGTATAAAACTATATAATACTATATGAAACTATATGAAACTATATAGAACTATACTAAACTATATAATACTAATAAAACTGTATAAAACTATATAATACTATATAAAACTATATAAAACTATATGAAACTATATAAAACTATATAAAACTATACAAAGCTATATAAAACTATATGAAACTATATAAAACTTATAAAACAATATAAAAGTATATAAAACTATATAATACTATATAAAACTATATAAAACTATATAAAACTAATGAAACTATATAAACCTATATAAAACGATATGAAACTAATAAAACTATATGAAACTATATAGAACCATATAAAACTATATAATACTAATAAAACTGTATAAAACTATATAATACTATATAAAACTATATAAAACTATATAAAACTAATAAAACTATATAAAACGATATAAAACTATATAAAACTATATAAAACTATATGAAACTATTTAAAACTATATAACATTATATAAAACTATATAACTCAATATAAAACTAATAAGACTGTATAAAACTATATAATACTATATAAAACTATGTAAAACTGTATAAAACTGTATAATACTATATAAAACTATATAGCACTATATAAAACTAATAGGACTGTATAAAACTATATAATACTATATAAAACTATAAAAAACTATATAGAACTATATAAAACCATATAAAACTAATAAAACTGTATAAAACTATATAACACTAATAAATCTGTATAAAACTATATAACACTATTTGAAATTATAAAAAACTATATAAAACTATATAAAACTATATAAAATTATGTAACACTATATAAAACTATATAAAACTATATAAAACAATATAAAACTGTATAAAACTGTATAAAACTATATTAAACTATATATAACTATACAATAGTATATAAAACTATATGGAAGTATATAAAACTATATAAAACAAATAAAACTATATGAAGCTATATAAAACTATATAAAACTATATAAAACTATATAAAACTGAATAAAACTGAATAAAACTGAATAAAATTATATAAAACTATAAAAAACTATATAGAAATATATAAAACTATATAAAACAATATAAAACTGTATAAAACTATATAATACTATATAAAACTATATGAAACTATATAGAACTATATAAAACTATATAATACTAATAAAACTGTATAAAACTATATAATACTATATAAAACTATATAAAACTATATGAAACTATATAAAACTATATAAAACTATATAAAACTATATAAAACTATATAAAATTATATAGAACTATATAAAAGTTTTTAAAACTGTATAAAACTATATAAAACTATATAGCACTATATAAAACTAATAGGACTGTATAAAACTATATAATACTATATAAAACTATATAAATCTATATAAATCTAATGGAACTATATAAAACTATATGAATATATATAAAACTACATAAAACTGTATAAAACTATATAAAACTATATAAAACTATACAAAATTATAGAGAACTATATAAAACTGTACAAAATTATAGAGAACTATATAAAACCATATAAAACTGTATAAAACTATATAAACTAATAAAACTATATAAAACTATATAAAACTATATGAAACTATATAAAACTATATAAAACTATATAAAACTATATAAAACTATATAATACTATATAAAAGTTTTTAAAACTGTATAAAACTATATAAAACTATATAGCACTATATAAAACTAAAAGGACTGTATAAAACTATATAATACTGTATAAAACTATATAAATCTATATAAATCTAATGGAACTATATAAAACTATATAGAACTATATAAAACTATATAACACTAATAAAAGTGTATAAAACTATATAATACTATATAAAACTATAAAATACTATATAGAACTATATAAAACCATATAAAACTAATAAAACTGTATAAAATTATATAACACTAATAAATCTGTATAAAACTATATAACACTGTATAAAATTATAAAAAACTATATAAAACTATATAAAACTATATAAAATTATGTAAAACTATATAAAACTATATAAAACTATATAAAACTATATAAAACTGTATAAAACTATATAAAACTATATTAAACTATATATAACTATACAATAGTATGTAAAACTATATGGAAGTATATAAAACTATATAAAACTGAATAAAACTGAATAAAACTATATAAAACTATATAAAACTATATACAACTCTATAAAACTATATAACACTATGTAAAACTATATAAAACTATATAAAACTATATAAAACTGTATAAAAGTATATAATACTATATAAAACTATATGAAACTATATAGAACTATATAAAACTAATAAAACAATATAAAAGTATGTAAAACTATATAAAACTATATAAAACTACATAAAACTATATAAAACTAATAAAACTATATAAACCTATATAAAACGATATGAAACTAATAAAACTATATGAAACTATATAGAACTATATAAAACTATATAATACTAATAAAACTGTATAAAACTATATAATACTATATAAAACTATATGAAACTATATGAAACTATATAAAACTATATAAAACTATATGAAACTATATAAAACTATATAAAAGTATATAAAACTATATGAAACTATATAAAGCTATATAAAACTATATAAAACTATATAAAACTATATAAAACTATATGAAATTATATAAAACTAATAAAACAATATAAAACTATATAAAACTAAATGAAACTATATAATACTATATAAAACTATATAAAACTATATAAAACTATATAAAACTATATGAAACTATATAAAACTAATAAAACAATATAAAACTATAGAAAACTATATAAAACTAATTGAAACTATATAATACTATATAAAACTATATGAAACTATATAAAACTATATAAGACTATATAAAACTAATAAAACTATATCAAACTATATAAAACTGTATAAAACTAATAAAACTATATAAAACTATATAAAACTATATAAAACTATATGAAACTATATAAAACTATATAAAACTATATAAAACTATATGAAACTATATAAAACTATATAAAACTATATAAAACTATATAAAATTATGTAACACTATATAAAACTATATAAAACTATATAAAACAATATAAAACTGTATAAAACTGTATAAAACTATATTAAACTATATATAACTATACAATAGTATATAAAACTATATGGAAGTATATAAAACTATATAAAACAAATAAAACTATATGAAGCTATATAAAACTATATAAAACTATATAAAACTATATAAAACTGAATAAAACTGAATAAAACTGAATAAAATTATATAAAACTATAAAAAACTATATAGAAATATATAAAACTATATAAAACAATATAAAACTGTATAAAACTATATAATACTATATAAAACTATATGAAACTATATAGAACTATATAAAACTATATAATACTAATAAAACTGTATAAAACTATATAATACTATATAAAACTATATAAAACTATATGAAACTATATGAAACTATATGAAACTATATAAAACTATATAAAACTATATGAAACTATATAAAACTATATAAAACGATATGAAACTATATAAAACTATATAAAACTATATAAAACTGTATAAAACTATATAAAACTAATAAAACTATATAAACCTATATAAAACGATATGAAACTAATAAAACTATATGAAACTATATAGAACTATATAAAACTATATAATACTAATAAAACTATATAAAACTATATAAAACTAATAAAACTATGTGAAACTATATAGAACTGTATAAAAATATAATACCATATTAAACTACATATAACAATATAAAATTATATAAGGCTATATAAAACTATATAGAACTATATTAAACTAATTAGACTGTATAAAACTATATAATACTATATAAAACTATATAAAACTATATAGAAATATATTAAACTATTTAAAACTGTATTAAAACTATATAAAACTATATAAAACTATATGTAACAGTTTAAAACTATATAACATTATATAAAACTATATATCTCTATATAAAACTAATAAGATTATATAAAACTATATAATACTATATAATACTATGTAAAACTGTATAAAACTGTATAATACTATACAAAACTATATAAAACTATATAAAACTATATAAAACTATATAAAACTATATAAAACTATATAAAACTATATAAAACTATATAAAACTATATAAAACTATATGAAACTATATAAAACTATATAAAACTATATAAAACTATATAAAACTATATAATACTATATAAAAGTTTTTAAAACTGTATAAAACTATATAAAACTATATAGCACTATATAAAACTAAAAGGACTGTATAAAACTATATAATACTGTATAAAACTATATAAATCTATATAAATCTAATGGAACTATATAAAACTATATAGAACTATATAAAACTATATAACACTAATAAAAGTGTATAAAACTATATAATACTATATAAAACTATAAAATACTATATAGAACTATATAAAACCATATAAAACTAATAAAACTGTATAAAACTATATAACACTAATAAATCTGTATAAAACTATATAACACTGTATAAAATTATAAAAAACTATATAAAACTATATAAAACTATATAAAATTATGTAAAACTATATAAAACTATATAAAACTGTATAAAAGTATATAATACTATATAAAACTATATGAAACTATATAGAACTATATAAAACTAATAAAACAATATAAAAGTATGTAAAACTATATAAAACTATATAAAACTACATAAAACTATATAAAACTAATAAAACTATATAAACCTATATAAAACGATATGAAACTAATAAAACTATATGAAACTATATAGAACTATATAAAACTATATAATACTAATAAAACTGTATAAAACTATATAATACTATATAAAACTATATGAAACTATATGAAACTATATAAAACTATATAAAACTATATGAAACTATATAAAACTATATAAAAGTATATAAAACTATATGAAACTATATAAAGCTATATAAAACTATATAAAACTATATAAAACTATATAAAACTATATGAAATTATATAAAACTAATAAAACAATATAAAACTATATAAAACTAAATGAAACTATATAATACTATATAAAACTATATAAAACTATATAAAACTATATAAAACTATATGAAACTATATAAAACTAATAAAACAATATAAAACTATAGAAAACTATATAAAACTAATTGAAACTATATAATACTATATAAAACTATATGAAACTATATAAAACTATATAAGACTATATAAAACTAATAAAACTATATCAAACTATATAAAACTGTATAAAACTAATAAAACTATATAAAACTATATAAAACTATATAAAACTATATGAAACTATATAAAACTATATAAAACTATATAAAACTATATGAAACTATATAAAACTATATAAAACTATATAAAACTATATAAAATTATGTAACACTATATAAAACTATATAAAACTATATAAAACAATATAAAACTGTATAAAACTGTATAAAACTATATTAAACTATATATAACTATACAATAGTATATAAAACTATATGGAAGTATATAAAACTATATAAAACAAATAAAACTATATGAAGCTATATAAAACTATATAAAACTATATAAAACTATATAAAACTGAATAAAACTGAATAAAACTGAATAAAATTATATAAAACTATAAAAAACTATATAGAAATATATAAAACTATATAAAACAATATAAAACTGTATAAAACTATATAATACTATATAAAACTATATGAAACTATATAGAACTATATAAAACTATATAATACTAATAAAACTGTATAAAACTATATAATACTATATAAAACTATATAAAACTATATGAAACTATATGAAACTATATGAAACTATATAAAACTATATAAAACTATATGAAACTATATAAAACTATATAAAACGATATGAAACTATATAAAACTATATAAAACTATATAAAACTGTATAAAACTATATAAAACTAATAAAACTATATAAACCTATATAAAACGATATGAAGCTAATAAAACTATATGAAACTATATAGAACTATATAAAACTATATAATACTAATAAAACTATATAAAACTATATAAAACTAATAAAACTATGTGAAACTATATAGAACTATATAAAAATATAATACCATATTAAACTACATATAACAATATAAAATTATATAAGGCTATATAAAACTATATAGAACTATATTAAACTAATTAGACTGTATAAAACTATATAATACTATATAAAACTATATAAAACTATATAGAAATATATTAAACTATTTAAAACTGTATTAAAACTATATAAAACTATATAAAACTATATGTAACAGTTTAAAACTATATAACATTATATAAAACTATATATCTCTATATAAAACTAATAAGATTATATAAAACTTATATAATACTATATAATACTATGTAAAACTGTATAAAACTGTATAATACTATACAAAACTATATAAAACTATATAAAACTATATAAAACTATATAAAACTATATAAAACTATATAAAACTATATAAAACTATATAAAACTATATAAAACTATATGAAACTATATAAAACTATATAAAACTATATAAAACTATATAAAACTATATAATACTATATAAAAGTTTTTAAAACTGTATAAAACTATATAAAACTATATAGCACTATATAAAACTAAAAGGACTGTATAAAACTATATAATACTGTATAAAACTATATAAATCTATATAAATCTAATGGAACTATATAAAACTATATAGAACTATATAAAACTATATAACACTAATAAAAGTGTATAAAACTATATAATACTATATAAAACTATAAAATACTATATAGAACTATATAAAACCATATAAAACTAATAAAACTGTATAAAACTATATAACACTAATAAATCTGTATAAAACTATATAACACTGTATAAAATTATAAAAAACTATATAAACTATATAAAACTATATAAAATTATGTAAAACTATATAAAACTATATAAAAACTATATAAAACTATATAAAACTGTATAAAACTATATAAAACTATATTAAACTATATATAACTATACAATAGTATGTAAAACTATATGGAAGTATATAAAACTATATAAAACTGAATAAAACTGAATAAAACTATATAAAACTATATAAAACTATATACAACTCTATAAAACTATATAACACTATGTAAAACTATATAAAACTATATAAAACTATATAAAACTGTATAAAAGTATATAATACTATATAAAACTATATGAAACTATATAGAACTATATAAAACTAATAAAACAATATAAAAGTATGTAAAACTATATAAAACTATATAAAACTATATAAAACTACATAAAACTATATAAAACTAATAAAACTATATAAACCTATATAAAACGATATGAAACTAATAAAACTATATGAAACTATATAGAACTATATAAAACTATATAATACTAATAAAACTGTATAAAACTATATAATACTATATAAAACTATATGAAACTATATGAAACTATATAAAACTATATAAAACTATATGAAACTATATAAAACTATATAAAAGTATATAAAACTATATGAAACTATATAAAGCTATATAAAACTATATAAAACTATATAAAACTATATAAAACTATATGAAACTATATAAAACTAATAAAACAATATAAAACTATATAAAACTAAATGAAACTATATAATACTATATAAAACTATATAAAACTATATAAAACTATATAAAACTATATGAAACTATATAAAACTAATAAAACAATATAAAACTATAGAAAACTATATAAAACTAATTGAAACTATATAATACTATATAAAACTATATGAAACTATATAAAACTATATAAGACTATATAAAACTAATAAAACTATATCAAACTATATAAAACTGTATAAAACTAATAAAACTATATAAAACTATATAAAACTATATAAAACTATATAAAACTATATGAAACTATATAAAACTATATAAAACTATATAAAACTATATGAAACTATATAAAACTATATAAAACTATATAAAACTATATAAAACTATATGAAACTATATAAAACTATATAAAAGTATATAAAACTATATGAAACTATATAAAGCTATATAAAACTATATAAAACTGTATAAAAGTATATAATACTATATAAAACTATATGAAACTATATAGAACTATATAAAACTAATAAAACAATATAAAAGTATGTAAAACTATATAAAACTATATAAAACTACATAAAACTATATAAAACTAATAAAACTATATAAACCTATATAAAACGATATGAAACTAATAAAACTATATGAAACTATATAGAACTATATAAAACTATATAATACTAATAAAACTGTATAAAACTATATAATACTATATAAAACTATATGAAACTATATGAAACTATATAAAACTATATAAAACTATATGAAACTATATAGAACTATATAAAACTATATAATACTAATAAAACTGTATAAAACTATATAATACTATATAAAACTATATGAAACTATATGAAACTATATAAAACTATATAAAACTATATGAAACTATATAAAACTATATAAAAGTATATAAAACTATATGAAACTATATAAAGCTATATAAAACTATATAAAACTATATAAAACTATATAAAACTATATGAAAATATATAAAACTAATAAAACAATATAAAACTATATAAAACTAAATGAAACTATATAATACTATATAAAACTATATAAAACTGTATAAAACTATATAAAACTATATAAAACTATATAAAATTATATAGAACTATATAAAAGTTTTTAAAACTGTATAAAACTATATAAAACTATATAGCACTATATAAAACTAATAGGACTGTATAAAACTATATAATACTATATAAAATTATATAAATCTATATAAATCTAATGGAACTATATAAAACTATATGAATCTATATAAATCTACATAAAACTATATGAATCTATATAAATCTACATAAAACTCTATACACCTATTAAAACTATATTAAACTATATAGAACTATATAAAACTATATAATACTAATAAATCTGTATAAAAATACATACTACTATATAAAACTATAAAAAACTATATAGAACTATATAAAACCATATAAAACTAATAAAACTGTATAAAACTATATAACACTAATAAATCTGTATAAAACCATATAACACTATATAAAATTATAAAAAACTATATAAAACCATATAAAACAATATAAAATTATGTAAAACTATATAAAACTATATAAAACTATATAAAACTATATAAAACTGTATAAAACTATATAAAACTATATTAAACCATATATAACTATACAATAGTATATAATACTATGTGGAAGTATATAAAACTATATAAAACAAATAAAACTATATGAAGCTATATAAAACTATATAAAACTATATAAAACTATATAAAACTGAATAAAACTGAATAAAACTATATAAAACTATATAAAACTATATACAACTCTATAAAACTATATAACACTATGTAAAACTATATAAAACTATATAAAACTATATGAAACTATATAAAACTATATAAAACTATATAAAACTATATAAAACTATATAAAACTATATAAAAATATATAAAACTATATAAAACTATATAAAACTATATAAAACTATATAAAATTATATAGAACTATATAAAAGTTTTTAAAACTGTATAAAACTGTATAAAACTATATAGCACTATATAAAACTAATAGGACTGTATAAAACTATATAATACTATATAAAACTATATAAATCTGTATAAATCTAATGGAACTATATAAAACTATATGAATCTATATAAAACTACATAAAACTGTATAAAACTATATAAAACTATATAAAACTATACAAAATTATCGAGAACTATAAAACTGTACAAAATTATAGAGAACTATATAAAACCATATAAAACTGTATAAAACTATATAAAACTATATAAAACTATATAAAACTATATAAAATTATATAGAACTATATAAAAGTTTTTAAAACTGTATGAAACTATATAAAACTATATAGCACTATATAAAACTAATAGGACTGTATAAAACTATATAATACTATATAAAACTATATAAATCTATATAAATCTAATGGAACTATATAAAACTATATGAATCTATATAAAACTACATAAAACTGTATAAAACTATATAAAACTATATAAAACTATATAAAACTATACAAACTTATCGAGAACTATATAAAACTGTACAAAATTATAGAGAACTATATAAAACCATATAAAACTGTATAAAAACTATATAAAATAATAAAACTTATATAAAACTATAAGAAACGATATGAAACTACTAAAACTATATGAAACTATATAGAACAATATAAAACTATATAATACTAATAAAACTGTATAAAACTATATAATACTATATAAAACTATATGAAACTATATAAAACTATATAAAACTATATGAAACTATATAAAACTATATAAAACTATATAAAACTATATGAAACTATATAAAACTATATAAAACTATATAAAACTATATAAAACTATATAAAACTATATGAAACTATATAAAACTAATAAAACAATATAAAACTATATAAAACTAAATGAAGCTATATAATACTATATAAAACTAATTGAAACTATATAAAACTATATAAAACTATATAAAACTATATAAACCTATATAAAACGATATGAAACTAATAAAACTATATGAAACTATATAGAACTATATAAAACTATATAATACTAATAAAACTGAATAAAACTAGATAATACTATATAAAACTATAAAAAACTATATAGAACTATATAAAACCATATAAAACTAATAAAACTGTATAAAACTATATAACACTAATAAATCTGTATAAAACTATATAACACTATTTGAAATTATAAAAAACTATATAAAAATATATAAAACTATATAAAATTATGTAACACTATATAAAACTATATAAAACTATATAAAACAATATAAAACTGTATAAAACTATATAAAACTATATTAAACTATATATAACTATACAATAGTATATAAAACTATATGGAAGTATATAAAACTATATAAAACAAATAAAACTATATGAAGCTATATAAAACTATATAAAACTATATAAAACTATATAAAACTATATAAAACTATATGAAACTATATAAAACTAATAAAACAGTATAAAACTATATAAAACGAAATGAAGCTATATAATACTATATAAAACTATATAAAACTATATAAAATAATATAAAACTATATAAAACTAATCAAACTATATAAAACTGTATAAAACTATATAATACCATATAAAACTATATGAAAATATATTAAACTGTATAAAACTATATAAAACTTTATAAAACTATATAAAACTATATAAAACTATATAAAACTATATAAAACTATATGAAACTATATAAAACTAATAAAACATATAAAACTATATAAAACTAAATGAAGCTATATAATACTATATAAAACTATATAAAACTATATAAAATTATATAAAACTATATAAAACTATGTGAAACTATATAAAACTATATAAAACTAATAAAACTATATAAAACTATATAGAACTATATTAAACTATTTAAAACTGTATTAAAACTATATAAAACTATATAAAACTATATAAAACTATATGAAACTATATAAAACTATTTAAACTATATAAAACTATATAAAACTATATAAAACTATATAAAAACTATATGAAACTATATAAAACTATATAAAACTATATAAAACAATATAAAACTATATAAAATTATATAAAACTATATAAAACTATATATAACTATATAAAACTATATAAAACTATATGAAACTATATAAAACTAATAAAACAATATAAAACTATATAAAACTATATAAACTAATTGAAACTATATAATACTATATAAAACTATATGAAACTATATAAAAACTATATAAAACTATATTAAACTATATTAAACTATATAAAACTATATAAAACTATATAAAACTATATGAAACTATATGAAACTGTATAAAACTATATAAAACTATAAGAAACTATATAAAATTATATGAAACTATATAAAACTAATAAAACAATATAAAAGTATATAAAACTAAATGAAGCTATATAATACTATATAAAACTATATAAAACTATATAAAATTATATAAAACAATATGAAACTATATAAAACTAATAAAACAATATAAAACTATATAAAACTAAATGAAGCTATATAATACTATATAAAACTATATAAAACTATATGAAATTATATAAAACTATATAAAACTAATCAAACTATATAAAACTGTATAAAACTATATAATACTATATAAAACTATATGAAAATATATTAAAACTGTATAAAACTATATAAAACTTTATAAAACTATATAAAACTATATAAAACTATATAAAGCTATATAAAACTATATAAAACTATATAAAACTATGTGAAACTATATGAAACTATATAAAACTATTTAAACTATATAAAACTATATAAAACTATATAAAACTATATGAAGCTATATAAAAACTATATAAAACTATATAAAACAATATAAAACTATATAAAATTATATAAAACTATATAAAACTATATATAACTATATAAAACTATATAAAACTATATGAAACTATATAAAACTATATAAAACTATATGAAACTATATAAAACTAATAAAACAATATAAAACTATATAAAACTATATAAAACTAATTGAAACTATATAATACTATATAAAACTATATGAAACTATATAAAACTATATAAAACTATATAAAACTATATAATACTATATAAAATTATATAGAACTATATAAAAGTTTTTAAAACTGTATAAAACTATATAAAACTATATAGCACTATATAAAACTAATAGGACTGTATAAAACTATATAATACTATATAAAACTATATAAATCTATATAAATCTAATGGAACTATATAAAACTATATGAATATATATAAAACTACATAAAACTGTATAAAACTATATAAAACTCTATAAGACTATATAAAATGATATAAAACTATATAAAACCAATAAAACTATATAAAACTATATAAAACTATATGAAACTATATAAAACTATATAAAACTATATGAAACTATATAAAACTATATAATACTATATAGAACTATATTAAAATATTTAAAACTAATAAAACTATATAAAACTATATGAAACTATATAAAATTATATAAAACTATATAAAACTAATAAAACTATATAAAACTATATAGAACTATATTAATCTATTTAAAACTGTATTAAAGCTATATAAAACTATATAAAACTCTATAAAACTAATAAAACTATATAAAACTATATAAAACTATATAATACTATATAAAACTGTATAAAACTATATAAAACTATATAAAACTATATAATACTAATAAAGCTATATAAAACTATATAAAACTATATAATACTAATAAAACTATATAAAACTATATAAAAATATATAATACTATATAGAACTATATTAAAATATTTAAAACTGTATTATAATTATATAAAACTATATAGAACTAATAAAACTATATAAAACTATATAAAACTATATAAAACTATATAAAACTATATAAAACTATATGAAACTATATAAAACTATATAAAACTATATAAAACTATATGAAACTATATAAAACTAATAAAACAATATAAAACTATATAAAACTATATAAAACTATATCAAACTATATAAAACTATATAAAACTAATAAAACTATATAAAACTATATAAAACTATATAAAACTATATAAAACTATATAAAACTATATAAAACTATATAATACTAATAAAACTATATAAAACTATATAAAACTATATAAAACTATATAAAACTAATAAAACTATATAAAACTATATAGAACTATATTAAACTATTTAAAACTGTATTAAAGCTATATAAAACTATATAAAATTATATGAAACTATATAAAACTATATAAAGCTGTATAAAACTCTATAAAACTATATAAAACTATATAAAACTATATAAAACTATATAAAACTATATAAAACTATATAAAACTATATAAAACTATATAAAGCTATATTAAACTATATGAAACTATATAAAACTATATAAAACTAATAAAACTATATAAAACTATATAAAACTATATAGAACTATATTAAACTATATAAAACTATATAAAACTATATAAAAACTATATAAAACTACGTGAAACTATATAAAACTAATGAAACTATATAAAACTATATGAAACTATATAAAACTAATAAAACTATATAAAACTATATGAAACTATATAAAACTATATAAAACTAATAAAACTGTATAAAACTATATAATACTATATAAAACTATATAAAACTATATAAAACTATATAAAACTATATAAAACTATATAAAGCTATATTAAACTATATGAAACTATATAAGACTATATAAAACTAATAAAACTATATAAAACTATATAGAACTATATTAAACTATATAAAACTATATAAAACTATATAGAACTATATTAAACTATATAAAACTATATGAAGCTATATTAAACTATATGAAACTATATAAGACTATATAAAACTAATAAAACTATATAAAACTATATAGAACTATATTAAACTATATAAAACTATATAAAACTATATAATACTATATAGAACTATATTAAAATAATTAAAACTGTATTATAACTATATAAAACTATATAAAACTATATAAAACTATATAATACTATATGAAACAATATAAAACTAATAAAACTAATAAAACTATATAAAGCTATATAAAACTATATAATACTATATAATACTATATAAAACTATATAAAACTATATAAAACTATATAAAACTATATAAAACTATATAAAACTAATAAAACTATATAAAGCTATATAAAACTATATAATACTATATAAAACTATATAAAACTATATTAATCTATATAAACTATATAAAACTATATAAAACTATATAAAACTATATAAAACTAATAAAACTATATAAAACTATATAAAACTATATAAAACTATATAAAACTAATAAAACTATATAAAACTTTATAATACTATATAATACTATATAAAACTATATAAAACTATATAAAACTATATAAAACTATATAAAACTATATAATACTATATAATACTATATAAAACTATATAAAACTATATAAAACTATATTAAACTATATAAAACTATATAAAACTAATAAAACTATATAAAACTATATAAAACTAATAAAACTATATAAAACTATATAAAACTATTAAATCTATATAAAGCTATGTAAAACTATATAATTCTATATAAAACTATATAAAACTATATAATACTATATAAACCAATATGAAACTATATAAAACTAATAAAACTATATAAAACCATATAAAACTAAATGAAACTATATAATACTATATAAAACTATATAAAACTATATAAAACTGTATAAAACTAATAAAACTATATAAAACTATATAAAACTGTATAAAACTATATAAAACTATATAAAACTAATAAAACTATATAAAACTATGTAGAACTATATTAAACTATTTAAAGCTGTATTAAAACTATATAAAACTATATAAAACTATATAAAACTATATAAAACGATATAAAACTATATAAAACTATATGAAACTATATAAAACTATATAAAACTATATAAAACTAATAAAACTATATAAAACTATATAAAACTATATAATACTATATAAAACTATATAAAACTATATAAAACTATATAATACTATATAGAACTATATTAAAATATTTAAAACTAATAAAACTATATAAAACTATATGAAACTATATAAAATTATATAAAACTATATAAACTAATAAAACTATATAAAACTATATAGAACTATATTAATCTACTTAAAACTGTATTAAAGCTATATAAAACTATATAAAACTATATGAAACTATATAAAACTATATAAAACTGTATAAAACTATATATAAAACTCTATAAAACTATATAAAACTATATAAAACTATATAAAACTATATAAAACTATATAAAACTATATAAAGCAATATTAAACTATATGAAAGTATATAAAACTATATAATACTAATAATACTATATAAAACTATATAGAACTATATTAAACTATATAAAACTATACAAAATTATAAAGAACTATATAAAACTATATAAAACTGTATACAACTATATAAAACTAATAAAACTATATAAAAGTATATAAAACTATATTAAACTATATAAAACTATAGAAAACTAATAAAACTATATAAAACTATATAAAACTAATAAAACTATATAAAACTATATAAAACTATTAAATCTATATAAAGCTATGTAAAACTATATAATTCTATATAAAACTATATAAAACTATATAATACTATATAAACCAATAATGAAACTATATAAAACTAATAAAACTGATAATAAACCATATAAACTAATGAAACTATATAATACTATATAAAACTATATAAAACTATATAAAACTATATAAAAACTATATAAAACTACGTGAAACTATATAAAACTAATGAAACTATATAAAACTATATGAAACTATATAAATAAAACTATATAAACTATATGAAACTATATAAAACTATATAAAACTAATAAAACTGTATAAAACTATATAATACTATATAATAAAACTATATAAAACTATATAAAACTATATAAAACTATATAAACTATATAAAGCTATATTAAACTATATGAAACTATATAAGACTATATAAAACTAATAAAACTATATAAAACTATATAGAACTATATTAAACTATATAAAACGATATAAAACTATATAGAACTATATTAAACTATATAAAACTATATAAAGCTATATTAAACTATATGAAAACTATATAAGACTATATAAAACTAATAAAACTATATAAAACTATATAGAACTATATTAAACTATATAAACTATATAAAACTATATAGAACTATATTAAACTATATAAAACTATATAAAACTATACAAAATTATAAAGAACTATATAAAACTATATAAAAACTATATAAAACTATATAATACTATATAGAACTATATTAAAATAATTAAAACTGTATTATAACTATATAAAACTATATAAAACTATATAAAAACTATATAATACTATATGAAACAATATAAAACTAATAAAACTATATAAAGCTATATAAAACTATATAATACTATATAATACTATATAAAACTATATAAAACTATATAAAACTATATAAAACTATATAAAACTATATAAAACTAATAAAACTATATAAAGCTATATAAAACTATATAATACTATATAAAACTATATAAAACTATATTAATCTATATAAACTATATAAAACTATATAAAACTATATAAAACTATATAAAACTAATAAAACTATATAAAACTATATAAAACTATATAAAACTATATAAAACTAATAAAACTATATAAAACTATATAATACTATATAATACTATATAAAACTATATAAAACTATATAAAACTATATAAAACTATATAAAACTATATAATACTATATAATACTATATAAAACTATATAAAACTATATAAAACTATATTAAACTATATAAAACTATATAAAACTAATAAAACTATATAAAACTATATAAAACTAATAAAACTATATAAAACTATATAAAACTATTAAATCTATATAAAGCTATGTAAAACTATATAATTCTATATAAAACTATATAAAACTATATAATACTATATAAACCAATATGAAACTATATAAAACTAATAAAAACTATATAAAACCATATAAAACTAAATGAAACTATATAATACTATATAAAACTATATAAAACTATATAAAACTGTATAAAACTAATAAAACTATATAAAACTATATAAAACTGTATAAAACTATATAAAACTATATAAAACTATATAAAACTAATAAAACTATATAAAACTATGTAGAACTATATTAAACTATTTAAAGCTGTATTAAAACTATATAAAACTATATAAAACTATATAAAACTATATAAAACGATATAAAACTATATAAAACTATATGAAACTATATAAAACTATATAAAACTATATAAAACTATATGAAACTATATAAACTATATAAAACTATATAAAACTAATAAAAACTATATAAAACTATATAAAACTATATAATACTATAAAACTATATAAAACCATATAAAACTATATAATACTATATAGAACTATATTAAAATATTTAAAACTAATAAAACTATATAAAACTATATGAAACTATATAAAATTATATAAAACTATATAAACTAATAAAAACTATATAAAACTATATAGAACTATATTAATCTACTTAAAACTGTATTAAAGCTATATAAAACTATATAAAACTATATGAAACTATATAAAACTATATAAAACTGTATAAAACTATATATAAAACTCTATAAAACTATATAAAACTATATAAAACTATATAAAACTATATAAAACTATATAAAACTATATAAAACTATATAAAGCAATATTAAACTATATGAAAGTATATAAAACTATATAATACTAATAATACTATATAAAACTATATAGAACTATATTAAACTATATAAAACTATATAAAACTATACAAAATTATAAAGAACTATATAAAACTATATAAAACTGTATACAACTATATAAAACTAATAAAACTATATAAAAGTATATAAAACTATATTAACTATATAAAACTATATAAAACTAATAAAACTATATAAAACTATATAAAACTAATAAAACTATATAAAACTATATAAAACTATTAAATCTATATAAAGCTATGTAAAACTATATAATTCTATATAAAACTATATAAAACTATATAATACTATATAAACCAATATGAAACTATATAAAACTAATAAAACTATATAAAACCATATAAAAACTAAATGAAACTATATAATACTATAATAAAACTATATAAAACTATATAAAACTGTATAAAACTAATAAAACTATATAAAACTATATAAAACTTTATAAAACTATATAAAACTATATAAAACTAATAAAACTATATAAAACTATGTAGAACAATATTAAACTATTTAAAACTGTATTAAAACTATATTAAAACTATATTAAACCTATATAAAACTATATAAAACTATATGAAACTATATAAAACTATATAAAACTATATAAAACTAATAAAACTATATAAAACTATATAAAACTATATAAAACTATATAAAACTATATAAAACTATATAAAACTATATAAAGCTATATTAAACTAT
The DNA here is from genome assembly GCF_051020985.1 of Nomia melanderi. Lineage (NCBI taxonomy): Eukaryota > Metazoa > Arthropoda > Insecta > Hymenoptera > Halictidae > Nomia > Nomia melanderi. The sequence goes on along the minus strand of NW_027475554.1, from coordinate 12,633 downwards.
ATGAAAGTATATAAAACTATATAATACTAATAATACTATATAAAACTATATAGAACTATATTAAACTATATAAAACTATATAATACTATATAAAACTATATAAAACTATATAAAACTATATAAAACTATATAATACTAATAAAACTATATAAAACCATATAAAAACTATATAATACTATATAGAACTATATTAAAATATTTAAAACCGTATTATAACTATATAAAACTATATAAAACTATATAAAACTATATAAAACTATATAAAACTATATAAAACTATATGAAACTATATAAAACTAATAAAAACTATATAAAACTATATAAAACTATATAATACTATATAAAACAATATGAAACTATATAAAACTATATAAAACTAAATAAAACTGTATAAATCTATATAAAACTAATAAAACTATATAAAACTATATAAAAACTATATAAAACTATATAAAAACTATATGAAACTATATAAAACTAATAAAACTATATAAAACTATATAAAACTATATAATACTATATAAAACAATATGAAACTATATAAAACTATATAAAACTAAATAAAACTGTATAAATCTATATAAAACTAATAAAACTATATAAAACTATATAAAACTATATAATACTATATAATACTATATAAAACTATTTAAAACTATATAAAGCCATATTAAACTATATGAAACTATATAAAAGTATATAAAACTATATAATACTATATAAAACTATATAAATCTATATAAAACTATATAAAACTATATAAAACTATATAATACTAATAAAACTAATAAAACTATATAAAAGTATATAAAACTATATAAAACTATATAAAACTAATAAAACTATATAAAACTATATAAAACTATATAATACTATATAAAACTATATAAAACTATATAAAACTATATAATAACTATATAGAACTATATTAAAATATTTAAAACTAATAAAACTATATAAAACTATATGAAACTATATAAAATTATATAAAACTATATAAACTAATAAAACTATATAAAACTATATAGAACTATATTAATCTACTTAAAACTGTATTAAAGCTATATAAAACTATATAAAACTATGTGAAACTATATAAAACTATATAAAACTGTATAAAACTATATATAAAACTCTATAAAACTATGTAAAACTATATAAAACTATATAAAACTATATAAAACTATATAAAAACTATATAAAGCAATATTAAACTATATGAAAGTATATAAAACTATATAATACTAATAATACTATATAAAACTATATAGAACTATATTAAAACTATATAAAACTATATAAAACTATACAAATTATAAAGAACTATATAAAACTATATAAAACTGTATACAACTATATAAAACCTAATAAAACTATATAAAAGTATATAAAAACTATATTAAACTATATAAAACTATATAAAACTAATAAAACTATATAAAACTATATAAAACTAATAAAACTATATAAAACTATATAAAACTATTAAATCTATATAAAGCTATGTAAAACTATATAATTCTATATAAAACTATATAAAACTATATAATACTATATAAACCAATATGAAACTATATAAAACTAATAAAACTATATAAAACCATATAAAACTAAATGAAACTATATAATACTATATAAAACTATATAAAACTATATAAAACTGTATAAAACTAATAAAACTATATAAAACTATATAAAACTTTATAAAACTATATAAAACTATATAAAACTAATAAAACTAAATAAAACTATGTAGAACAATATTAAACTATTTAAAACTGTATTAAAACTATATAAAACTATATTAAACTATATAAAACTATATAAAACTATATGAAACTATATAAAACTATATAAAACTATATAAAACTAATAAAACTATATAAAACTATATAAAACTATATAAAACTATATAAAACTATATAAAACTATATAAAACTATATAAAGCTATATTAAACTATATGAAAGTATATAAAACTATATAATAGCTAATAATACTATATAAAACTATATAGAACTATATTAAACTATATAAAACTATATAATACTATATAAAACTATATAAAACTATATAAAACTATATAAAACTATATAATACTAATAAAACTATATAAACCATATAAAACTATATAATACTATATAGAACTATATTAAAATATTTTAAAACCGTATTATAACTATATAAAACTATATAAAACTATATAAAACTATATAAAACTATATAAAACTATATAAAACTATATGAAACTATATAAAACTAATAAAACTATATAAAACTATATAAAACTATATAATACTATATAAAACAATATGAAACTATATAAAACTATATAAAACTAAATAAAACTGTATAAATCTATATAAAACTAATAAAACTATATAAAACTATTTAAAACTATATAAAACTATATAATACTATATAATACTATATAAAACTATTTAAAACTATATAAAGCCATATTAAACTATATGAAACTATATAAAAGTATATAAAACTATATAATACTATATAAAACCATATAAATCTATATAAAACTATATAAAACTATATAAAACTATATAATACTAATAAAACTAATAAACTATATAAAAGTATATAAAACTCTATAATACTATATAAAACTATATAAAACTATATAAAACTATATAAATCTATATAATACTATATAAAACAATATGAAACTATATAAAAACTATATAAAACTATATAATACTATATAAAACTATATTAAACTATATAAAACTATATAAAACTATATAAGAACTATATTAAACTATATAAAACTATATATAAACTAATATAACTGTATAAAACTATATAAATCCATATAAAAATAATAAAACTATATAAAACTAATAAAACTATATAAAACTACATAAAACTATATAAATCTATACAAAATTATAAGGAACTATATAAAACTATATTAAACTGTATAAAACTATATAAAACGAATAAATCTATATAAACCTATATAAAACTATAAAACTATATAAAAACTATATAAAACTATTAAATCTATATAAAGCTATGTAAAACTATATAATTCTATATAAAACTATATAAAACTATATAATACTATATAAACCAATATGAAACTATATAAAACTAATAAAACTATATAAAACCATATAAAACTAATTGAAACTATATAATAGTATATAAAACTATATAAAACTATATAAAACTGTATAAAACTAATAAAAACTATATAAAACTATATAAAACTTTATAAAACTATATAAAAACTATATAAAACTAATAAAACTATATAAAACTATGTAGAACTATATTAAACTATTTAAAACTGTATTAAAACTATATAAAACTATATAAAACTATATAAAACTATATAAAACTATATGAAACTATATAAAACTATATAAAACTATATAAAACTAATAAAACTATATAAAACTATATAAAACTATATAATACTATAAAACTATATAAAACTATATAAAACTATATAATACTATATAGAACTATATTAAAATATTTAAAACTAATAAAACTATATAAAACTATATGAAACTATATAAAATTATATAAAACTATATGAAACTATATAAAGACTATATAAAACTGTATAAAACTATATATAAAACTCTATAAAACTATGTAAAACTATATAAAAACTATATAAAACAATATAAAACTATATAAAACTATATAAAGCAATATTAAACTATATGAAAGTATATAAAACTATATAATACTATGAATACTATATAAAACTATATAGAACTATATTAAACTATATAAAACTATATAAAACTATACAAAATTATAAAGAACTATATAAAACTATGATAAAACTGTATACAACTATATAAAACTAATAAAACTATATAAAAGTATATAAAACTATATTAAACTATATAAAACTATATAAAACTAATAAAACTATATAAAACTATATAAAACTAATAAAACTATATAAAACTATATAAAAACTATTAAATCTATATAAAGCTATGTAAAACTATATAATTCTATATAAAACTATATAAAACTATATAATACTATATAAACCAATATGAACTATATAAAACTAATAAAACTATATAAAACCATATAAAACTAAATGAAACTATATAATACTATATAAAGCTATATAAAACTATATAAAACTGTATAAAACTAATAAAACTATATAAAACCTATATAAAACTTTATAAAACTATATAAAACTATATAAAACTAATAAAACTAAATAAAACTATGTAGAACAATATTAAACTATTTAAAACTGTATTAAAACTATATAAAACTATATTAAACTATATAAAACTATATAAAACTATATGAAACTATATAAAACTATATAAAACTATATAAAACTAATAAAACTATATAAAACTATATAAAACTATATAAAACTATATAAAACTATATAAAACTATATAAAACTATATAAAGCTATATTAAACTATATGAAAGTATATAAAACTATATAATACTAATAATACTATATAAAACTATATAGAACTATATTAAACTATATAAAACTATATAATACTATATAAAACTATATAAAACTATATAAAACTATATAAAACTATATAATACTAATAAAACTATATAAAACCATATAAAACTATATAATACTATATAGAACTATATTAAAATATTTAAAACCGTATTATAACTATATAAAACTATATAAAACTATATAAACTATATAAAACTATATAAAACTGATATAAACTATATGAAACTATATAAAACTAATAAAACTAATATAAAACTATATAAAACTATATAATACTATATAAAACAATATGAAACTATATAAAACTATATAAAACTAAATAAAAACTGTATAAATCTATATAAAACTAATAAAACTATATAAAACTATATAAAACTATATAAAACTATATAATACTATATAATACTATATAAAACTATTTAAAACTATATAAAGCCATATTAAACTATATGAAACTATATAAAAGTATATAAAACTATATAATACTATATAAAACTATATAAATCTATATAAAACTATATAAAACTATATAAAAACTATATAAAACTATATAATACTAATAAAACTAATAAAACTATATAAAAGTATATAAAACTATATAATACTATATAAAACTATATAAAACTATATAAAACTATATAAATCTATATAATACTATATAAAACAATATGAAACTATATAAAACTATATAAAACTATATAATACTATATAAAACTATATTAAACTATATAAAACTATATAAAACTATATAAAACTAAATTAAACTATATAAAACTATATAAAACTAATATAACTGTATAAAACTATATAAATCCATATAAAAATAATAAAACTATATAAAACTAATAAAACTATATAAAACTACATAAAACTATATAAATCTATACAAAATTATAAGGAACTATATAAAACTATATTAAACTGTATAAAACTATATAAAACGAATAAATCTATATAAAACTATATAAAACTAATAAAAACTATATAAAACTATATAAAACTATTAAATCTATATAAAGCTATGTAAAACTATATAATTCTATATAAAACTATATAAAACTATATAATACTATATAAACCAATATGAAACTATATAAAACTAATAAAACTATATAAAACCATATAAAACTAAATGAAACTATATAATAGTATATAAAACTATATAAAACTATATAAAACTGTATAAAACTAATAAAACTATATAAAACTATATAAAACTTTATAAAACTATATAAAACTATATAAAACTAATAAAACTATATAAAACTATGTAGAACTATATATTAAACTATTTAAAACTGTATTAAAACTATATAAAACTATATAAAACTATATAAAACTATATAAAACTATATGAAACTATATAAAACTATATAAAACTATATAAAACTAATAAAACTATATAAAACTATATAAAACTATATAATACTATATAAAACTATATAAAACTATATAAAACTATATAATACTATATAGAACTATATTAAAATATTTAAAACTAATAAAACTATATAAAACTATATGAAACTATATAAAATTATATAAAACTATATAAACTAATAAAACTATATAAAATTATATAGAACTATAATAAAAGTTTTTAAAACTGTATAAAACTGTATAAAACTATATAGCACTATATAAAACTAATAGGACTGTATAAACTATATAATACTATATAAAACTATATAAATCTGTATAAATCTAATGGAACTATATAAAACTATATGAATCTATATAAAACTACATAAAACTGTATAAAACTATATAAAACTATATAAAACTATACAAAATTATCGAGAACTATATAAACTGTACAAAATTATAGAGAACTATATAAAACCATATAAAACTGTATAAAACTATATAAAACTATATAAAACTATATAAAAACTATATAAAATTATATAGAACTATATAAAAGTTTTTAAAACTGTATGAAACTATATAAAAACTATATAGCACTATATAAAACTAATAGGACTGTATAAAACTATATAATACTATATAAAACTATATAAATCTATATAAATCTAATGGAACTATATAAAACTATATGAATCTATATAAAACTACATAACACTGTATAAAACTATATAAAACTATATAAAACTATACAAAATTATCGAGAACTATATAAAACTGTACAAAATTATAGAGAACTATATAAAACCATATAAAACTGTATAAAACTATATAAAATAATAAAACTATATAAAACTATAAAAAACGATATGAAACTACTAAAAACTATATGAAACTATATAGAACAATATAAAACCATATAATACTAAAACTGTATAAACTATATAATACTATATAAAACTATATGAAACTATATAAAAACTATTAACACTATATGAAACTATATAAAACTATATAAAACTATATAAAACTATATGAAACTATATAAAACTATATAAAACTATATAAAACTATATAAAACTATATAAAACTATATAAAACTATATGAAACTATATAAAACTAATAAAACAGTATAAAACTATATAAAACGAAATGAAGCTATATAAATACTATATAAAACTATATAAAACTATATAAAATAATATAAAACTATATAAAACTAATCAAACTATATAAAACTGTATAAAACTATATAATACCATATAAAACTATATGAAAATATATTAAACTGTATAAAACTATATAAAACTTTATAAAACTATATAAAACTATATAAAACTATATAAAACTATATAAAACTATATGAAACTATATAAAACTAATAAAAACAATATAAAACTATATAAAACTAAAATGAAGCTATATAATACTATATAAAACTATATAAAACTATATAAAATTATATAAATACTATAGTAAAACTATGTGAAACTATATAAAACTATATAAAACTAATAAAACTATATAAAACTATATAGAACTATATTAAACTATTTAAAACTGTATTAAAACTATATAAAACTATATAAAATCTATATAAAACTATATAAAACTATATGAATACTATATAAAACTATTTAAACCTATATAAAACTATATAAAACTATATAAAACTATATGAAACTATATAAAACTATATGAAACTATATAAAACTATATAAAACTATATAAAACAATATAAAACTATATAAAATTATATAAAACTATATAAAACTATATATAACTATATAAAACTATATAAAACTATATGAAAACTATATAAAACTAATAAAACAATATAAAACTATATAAAACTATATAAAACTAATTGAAACTATATAATACTATATAAAACTATATGAAACTATATAAAACTATATAAAACTATATAAAACTATATAAAACTATATTAAACTATATTAAACTGTATAAAACTATATAAAACTATATAAAACTATATGAAACTATATGAAACTGTATAAAACTATATAAAACTATAAGAAACTATATAAAATTATATGAAACTATATAAAACTAATAAAACAATATAAAAGTATATAAAACTAAATGAAGCTATATAATACTATATAAAACTATATAAAACTATATAAAATTATATAAAACAATGTGAACTATATAAAACTAATAAAACAATATAAAACTATATAAAACTAAATGAAGCTATATAATACTATATAAAACTATATAAAACTATATGAAATTATATAAAACTATATAAAACTAATCAAACTATATAAAACTGTATAAAACTATATAATACTATATAAAACTATATGAAAATATATTAAACTGTATAAAACTATATGAAACTATATAAGAACTATTTAAACTATATAAAACTATATAAAACTATATAGAACTATATAAACCTATTTAAAACTATATAAAACTATATAAAACTATATAAAACTATACAAAAATTATATAGAACTAATAAAACTATATAAACTATATAAAACTATATAAAACTATATAAAACTATATAAAACTATATGAAACTATATAAAACTATATAAAACTGATATAAAACTATATGAAACTATATAAAACTAATAAAACAATATAAAACTATATAAAACTATATAAAACTATATAAAACTATATAATACTAATAAAACTATATAAAACTATACAAAACTATATAAAACTATATAAAACTAATAAAACTATATAAAACTATATAGAACTATATTAAACTATTTAAAACTGTATTAAAGCTATATAAAACTATATAAAAATTATATGAAACTATATAAAACTATATAAAGCTGTATAAAACTCTATAAAACTATATAAAACTATATAAAACTATATAAAACTATATAAAACTATATAAAACTATATAAAGCTATATTAAACTATTATGAAACTATATAAAACTATATAAAACTAATAAAACTATATAAAACTATATAAAACTATATAGAACTATATTAAACTATATAAAACCTATATAAAACTATATAAAACTATATAAAACTACGTGAAACTATATAAAACTAATGAAACTATATAAAACTATATGAAACTATATAAAACTAATAAAACTATATAAAACTATATGAAACTATATAAAAACTATATTAATCTATATAAACTATATAAAACTATATAAAACTATATAAAACTATATAAAACTAATAAAACTATATAAAACTATATAAAACTATATAAAACTATATAAAACTATATAAAACTATATGAAACTATATAAAAACTATATAAAACTATATAAAAACTATATGAAACTATATAAAACTAATAAAAACAATATAAAACTATATAAAACTATATAAAACTATATAAAACTATATAATACTAATAAAAACTATATAAAACTATACAAAACTATATAAAACTATATAAAACTAATAAAACTATATAAAAACTATATAGAACTATATTAAAACTATTTAAAACTGTATTAAAGCTATATAAAACTATATAAAATTATATGAAACTATATAAAACTATATAAAGCTGTATAAACACTCTATAAAACTATATAAAACTATATAAAACTATATAAAAACTATATAAAACTATATAAAACTATATAAAGCTATATTAAACTATATGAAACTATATAAAACTATATAAAACTAATAAAACTATATAAAACTATATAAAACTATATAAAACTATATAGAACTATATTTAAACTATATAAAACTATATAAAACTATATAAAACTATATAAAACTACGTGAAACTATATAAAACTAATGAAACTATATAAAACTATATGAAACTATATAAAACTAATAAAACTATATAAAACTATATGAAACTATTTAAAACTATATTAATCTATATAAACTATATAAAACTATATAAAACTATATAAAACTATATAAAACTAATAAAACTATATAAAACTATATAAAACTATATAAAACTATATAAAACTAGTAAAACTATATAAAACTATATAATACTATATAATACTATATAAAACATATATAAAACTATATAAAACTATATAAAACTATATAAAACTATATAATACTATATTAATACTATATAAAAACTATATAAAACTATATAAAACTATATTAAACTATATAAAACTATATAAAGACTATATAAAACTAATAAAACAATATAAAAGTATATAAAACTAAATGAAGCTATATAATACTATATAAAACTATATAAAACTATATAAAATTATATAAAACAATATGAAAACTATATAAAACTAATAAAACAATATAAAACTATATAAAACTAAATGAAGCTATATAATAGCTATATAAAACTATATAAAACTATATGAAATTATATAAAACTATATAAAACTAATCAAACTATATAAAACTGTATAAAACTATATAATACTATATAAAACTATATGAAAATATATTAAACTGTATAAAACTATATGAAACTATATAAAACTATTTAAACTATATAAAACTATATAAAACTATATAGAACTATATAAACCTATTTAAAACTATATAAAACTATATAAAACTATATAAAACTATACAAAATTATATAGAACTAATAAAAACTATATAAAACTATATAAAACTATATAAAACTATATAAAACTATATAAAACTATATGAAAACTATATAAAACTATATAAAACTATATAAAACTATAATGAAACTATATAAAACTAATAAAACAATATAAAAACTATATAAAACTATATAAAACTATATAAAACTATATAATACTAATAAAACTATATAAAACTATACAAAACTATATAAAACTATACTAAAACTAATAAAACTATATAAAACTATATAGAACTATATTAAACTATTTAAAACTGTATTAAAGCTATATAAAACTATATAAAATTATATGAAACTATATAAAACTATATAAAGCTGTATAAAACTCTATAAAACTATATAAAACTATATAAAACTATATAAAACTATATAAAACTATATAAAACTATATAAAAGCTATATTAAACTATATGAAACTATATAAAACTATATAAAACTAATAAAACTATATAAAACTATATAAAACTATATAGAACTATATTAAACTATATAAAAACTATATAAAACTATATAAAAACTATATAAAACTACGTGAAACTATATAAAACTAATGAAACTATATAAAACTATATGAAACTATATAAAACTAATAAAACTATATAAAACTATATGAAACTATTATAAAACTATATTAATCTATATAAACTATATAAAACTATATAAAACTATATAAAACTATATAAAACTAATAAAACTATATAAAACTATATAAAACTATATAAAACTATATAAAACTATATAAAACTATATGAAACTATATAAAACTATATAAAACTATATAAAACTATATGAAACTATATAAAACTAATAAAACAATATAAAACTATATAAAACTATATAAAACTATATAAAACTATATAATACTAATAAAACTATATAAAACTATACAAAACTATATAAAACTATATAAACTAATAAAACTATATAAAAACTATATAGAACTATATTAAACTATTTAAAACTGTATTAAAGCTATATAAAACTATATAAATTATATGAAACTATATAAAACTATATAAAGCTGTATAAAACTCTATAAAACTATATAAAACTATATAAAACTATATAAAACTATATAAAACTATATAAAACTATATAAAGCTATATTAAACTATATGAAACTATATAAACCTATATAAAACTAATAAAACTATATAAAACTATATAAAACTATATAAAACTATATAGAACTATATTAAACTATATAAAACTATATAAAACTATATAAAACTATATAAAACTACGTGAAACTATATAAAACTAATGAAACTATATAAAACTATATGAAACTATATAAAACTAATAAAACTATATAAAACTATATGAAACTATATAAAACTATATTAATCTATATAAACTATATAAAAACTATATAAAACTATATAAAACTATATAAAACTAATAAAACTATATAAAACTATATAAAACTATATAAAACTATATAAAACTAGTAAAACTATATAAAACTATATAATACTATATAATACTAATATAAAACTATATAAAACTATATAAAACTATATAAAACTATATAAAACTATATAAAACTGTATACAACTATATAAAACTAATAAAACTATATAAAAGTATATAAAACTATATTAAAACTATATAAAACTATATAAAACTAATAAAACTATATAAAACTATATAAAACTAATAAAACTATATAAAACTATATAAAACTATTAAATCTATATAAAGCTATGTAAAACTATATAATTCTATATAAAACTATATAAAACTATATAATACTATATAAACCAATATGAAACTATATAAAACTAATAAAACTATATAAAACCATATAAAACTAAATGAAACTATATAATACTATATAAAACTATATAAAACTATATAAAACTGTATAAAACTATATAAAACTATATAAAACTGTATAAAACTTTATAAAACTATATAAAACTATATAAAACTAATAAAACTATATAAAACTATGTAGAACAATATTAAACTATTTAAAACTGTATTAAAACTATATAAAACTATATTAAACTATATATAAACTATATAAAACTATATGAAACTATATAAAACTATATAAAACTATATAAAACTAATAAAACTATATAAAACTATATAAAACTATATAAAACTATATAAAACTATATAAAACTATATAATACTATATAGAACTATATTAACATATTTAAAAC
>NW_027475553.1:0-40724 GCF_051020985.1 Nomia melanderi | reverse complement strand
TTTTATATAGTTTTATATAGTACGATATAGTTATATATTGTTTCATATAGTTTTATATAGATTTAAATAGTTTTATATAGTTTTATATAGTTTTGTTAGTTTTATATAGTTTTATATAGTTTTATACAATTTTATATAGTACTATATAGTTTAATATAGTTTTATTAGTTTTATATAGTTTTATATAGTTTTATAGAGTTTTATATAGTTTTATATAGTTTTATATAGTTTTGTTAGTTTTATATAGTTTTATATAGTTTTATATAGTTTTATATAGTTTTATATAGTTTTGTTAGTTTTATATAGTTTTATATTGTTTTATATAGTTTTATATAGTTTTGTAAGTTTTATATAGTTTTATATAGTTTTATATGGTTTTATTAGTTTTATATAGTTTTATATAGTTTTATATAGTTTTATATAGTTTTATATAGTTTTATATAGTTTTGTTAGTTTTATATAGTTTTATATAGTTTTATACAATTTTATTTAGTACTATATAGTTTAATATAGTTTTATTAGTTTTATATAGTTTTATATAGCTTTATAGAGTTTTATATAGTTTTATAGAGTTTTATATAGTGTTATATAGTTTTGTTAGCTTTATATAGTTTTATATAATTTTATATAGTACTATATAGTTGTAAATAGTTTTTATATAGTACGATATAGTTATATATTGTTTCATATAGTTTTATATAGATTTAAATAGTTTTATATTGTTTTATATAGTTTAATATGGTATTATGAAGTTTTATATAGTTCTATATAGTTTCATATAATTTTATTAGTTTTATATAGTTTTATATAGTTTTATATAGTTTTATATGGTTTTATTAGTTTTATATAGTTTTGTTAGTTTTATATACTTTTGTCAGTTTCATATAGTTTTATATTGTTTTATATAGTTTTATATAGTTTTGTTAGTTTTATATAGTTTTATATGGTTTTATTAGTTTTATATAGTTTTGTTAGTTTTATATTGTTTTATATAGTTTTATATAGTTTTATATGGTTTTATAAGTTTTATATAGTTTTATATAGTTTTATATAGTACTATACAGTTTTATATAGTTTTATATAGTTTTATAGAGTTTTATATAGTTTTATATAGTTTTGTTAGTTTTATATAGTTTTATATAGTTTTATATAGTACTATATAGTTTTATATAGTTTTATATAGTACGATATAGTTATATATTGTTTCATATAGTTTTATATAGATTCATATTGTTGTATATAGTTTCATTAGTTTTATATAGTTTTATATAGTTTTATATAGTTTAATATGGTATTATGAAGTTTTATATAGTTCTATATAGTTTCATATAATTTTATTAGTTTTATATAGTTTTATATAGTTTTATATAGTTTTATATAGTTTTATATGGTTTTATTAGTTTTATATAGTTTGGTTAGTTTTATATAGTTTTATATAGTTTTATATAGTTTTATATGGTTTTATTAGTTTTATATAGTTTTGTTAGTTTTATATAGTTTTATATAGTTTTATATAGTTTTATATGGTTTTATTAGTTTTATATAGTTTTATATAGTTTTATATAGTATTATATAGTTTTGTTAGTTTTATATAGTTTCATATAGTTTTGTACAATTTTATATAGTACTATATAGTTTAATATAGTTTTATTAGTTTTATATAGTTTTATATAGTTTTATAGAGTTTTATATAGTTTTATATAGTTTTATATAGTTTTATATAGTTTTATATAGTTATATATAGTTTTATATCGTTTTATATAGTTTTATATAGTTTTATATACATTTACATAGTTTTATATAGTTTTAAATAGTTTTGTTAGTTTTATATAGTTTTATATAGTTTTGTTAGTTTTATATAGTTTTATATAGTTTTATATAGTTTTACATAGTTTTGTCAGTTTTATATAGTTTTATATTGTTTTATATAGTTTTATATAGTTTTATATAGTTTTATATAGTATTATATAGTTTTATATAGTATTATATAGTTTTATATAGTTTTATATAGTTTTATATAGTTTTATATGGTTTTATTAGCTTTATATAGTTTTATATAGTACTATATAGTTTTATATAGTTTTATTAGTTTTATATAGTTTTGTTAGTTTTATATACTTTTGTCAGTTTCATATAGTTTTATATTGTTTTATATAGTTTTATATAGTTTTGTTAGTTTTATATAGTTTTATATTGTTTTATATAGTTTTATATAGTTTTATATAGTTTTATATAGTTTTATATGGTTTTATTATTTTTATATAGTTTTGTTAGTTTTATATTGTTTTATATAGTTTTATATAGTTTTATATATGGTTTTATTAGTTTTATATAGTTTTATATAGTTTTATATAGTACTATACAGTTTTATATAGTTTTATATAGTTTTATAGAGTTTTATATAGTTTTATATAGTTTTGTTAGTTTTATATAGTTTTATATAGTTTTATATAGTACTATATAGTTTTATATAGTTTTATATAGTACGATATAGCTATATATTGTTTCATATAGTTTTATATAGATTCATATTGTTGTATATAGTTTCATTAGTTTTATATAGTTTTATATAGTTTTATATAGTTTAATATGGTATTATGAAGTTTTATATAGTTCTATATAGTTTCATATAATTTTATTAGTTTTATATAGTTTTATATAGTTTTATATAGTTTTATATGGTTTTATTAGTTTTATATAGTTTGGTAAGTTTTATATAGTTTTATATAGTTTTATATAGTTTTATATGGTTTTATTAGTTTTATATAGTTTCGTTAGTTTTATATAGTTTTATATAGTTTTGTTAGTTTTATATAGTTTTATTTAGTTTTATATATTTTTATACAGTTTTATATAGTTTTATATAGTTTTATATAGTTTTGTTAGTTTTATATAGTTTTTTATAGTTTTATATAGTTTTATATAGTTTTATATGGTTTTATTAGTCTTATATAGGTTAATATAGTTTTATATAGTTTTGTTAGTTTTACATAGTTTTATATAGTTTTATATAGTGTTATATAGTTTTATATAGTTTTGTATAGTTTTTATATAGTTTTATATAGTACTATATAGTTTTATATAGTTTTATATAGTTTTATAGAGTTTTATATAGTCTTATATAGTTTTCTTAGTTTTATATAGTTTTATATAGTTTTATATAGTACTATATAGTTTTTTATAGTTTTATACAGTTTTATATAGTTTTTTATAGTTTTGTTAGTTTTATATAGTTTTATTAGTCTTATATAGTTTTATATAGTTTTATAGAGTTTTATATAGTTTTCTATAGTTTTGTTAGTTTTATATAGTTTCATATAGTTTCATATAGTTTTATATAGTTTTGTTGGTTTTATATAGATTTATATTGTTTTATATAGTTTTATATAGTTTTGTTAGTTTTATAAAGTTTTATATAGTTTTATATAGTTTTATATAGTATTATATAGTTTTATATAGTACTATATAGTTTTATATAGTTTTATTAGTTTTATATAGTTTTATATAGTTTTATATAGTTTTATATAGTTTTATATAGTTTTATATAGTACTATATAGTTTTATATAGTTTTATATAGTTTTATAGAGTTTTATATAGTTTTATATAGTTTTGTTAGTTTAACATAGTTTTATACAGTTTTATGTAGTACCATATAGTTTTTTATAGTTTTATATAGTTTTATATAGTTTTTTATAGTTTTGTTAGTTTTATATAGTTTTATTAGTTTTATATAGTTTTATATAGTTTTATAGAGTTTTATATAGGTTTCTATAGTTTTGTTAGTTTTATATAGTTTTATATAGTTTTATACAATTTTATATAGTACTATATAGTTTAATATAGTTTTATAAGTTTTATATAGTTTTATATAGTTTTATAGAGTTTTATATAGTTTTATATAGTTTTATATAGTTTCATATAGTTTTGTTAGTTTTACATAGATTTATATAGTTTTATATAGTTTTATATGGTTTTATTAGTTTTATATAGTTTTATATAGTACTATATAGTTTTATATAGTTTTATTAGTTTTATATAGTTTTATATAGTTTTATATAGTTTTATAGAGTTTTATATAGTTTTATATAGTTTTATATAGTTTTGTTTGTTTTATATAGTTTTATATTGTTTTATATAGTTTTATATAGTTTTATATAGTTTTATATAGCATTATATAGTTTTATATAGTTTTGTTAGTTTTATATAGTTTTATATAGTTTTATATAGTTTTATATAGTTTTATATGGTTTTATTAGTTTTATTTAGTTTTGATAGTTTTATATAGTTTTATATGGTTTTATTAGTTTTATATAGCTTTATATAGTTTTATATAGTACTATATAGTTTTATATAGTTTTATAGAGTTTAATATAGTTTTATATAGTTTTGTTAGTTTAATATAGTTTTATATAGT
Organism: Nomia melanderi; assembly: GCF_051020985.1. Taxonomy (NCBI): domain Eukaryota; kingdom Metazoa; phylum Arthropoda; class Insecta; order Hymenoptera; family Halictidae; genus Nomia; species Nomia melanderi. The sequence continues at coordinate 36,309 of NW_027475553.1, read as the reverse complement.
TTTATTAGTTTTATATAGTTTTATATAGTTTTATAGAGTTTTATATAGTTTTCTATAGTTTTGTTAGTTTTATATAGTTTTATATAGTTTTATACAATTTTATATAGTACTATATAGTTTAATATAGTTTTATAAGTTTTATATAGTTTTATATAGTTTTATAGAGTTTTATATAGTTTTATATAGTTTTATATAGTTTTATATAGTTTTGTTAGTATTATATAGTTTTATATAGTTTTATATAGTTTTATATGGTTTTATTAGTTTTATATAGTTTTATTTAGTACTATATAGTTTAATATAGTTTTATTAGTTTTATATAGTTTTATATAGTTTTATATAGTTTAATATGGTATTATGAAGTTTTATATAGTTCTATATAGTTTCATATAATTTTATTAGTTTTATATAGTTTTATATAGTTTTATATAGTTTTATATGGTTTTATTAGTTTTATATAGTTTTGTTAGTTTTATATAGTTTTATATAGTTTTATATAGTTTTACATGGTTTTATTAGTTTTATATAGTTTTGTTAGTTTTATATAGTTTTATATAGCATCATATAGTTTTATATAGATTTGTTAGTTTTATATAGTTTTATATAGTTTTATATAGTTTTATATAGTTTTATATGGTTTTATTAGTTTTATATAGTTTTGATAGTTTTATATAGTTTTATATGGTTTTATTAGTTTTATATAGTTTTATATAGTTTTATATAGTACTATATAGTTTTATATAGTTTTATATAGTTTTATAGAGTTTCATATAGTTTTATATAGTTTTGTTAGTTTAATATAGTTCTATATAGTTTTATGTAGTACCATATAGTTTTTTATAGTTTTATATAGTTTTATATAGTTTTTTATAGTTTTGTTAGTTTTATATAGTTTATTAGTTTTATATAGTTTTATATAGTTTTATAGAGTTTTATATAGTTTTCTATAGTTTTGTTAGTTTTATATAGTTTTATATAGTTTTAAACAATTTTATATAGTACTATATAGTATAATATAGTTTTATAAGTGTTATATATAATTTTATATAGTTTTATAGAGTTTTATATAGTTTTATATAGTTTTAAATAGTTTTATATAGTTTTGTTAGTTTTATATAGTTTTATATAGATTTATATAGTTTTATATGGTTTTATTAGTTTTATATAGTTTTATATAGTTTTATATAGTACTATATAGTTTTATATAGTTTTATAGAGTTTAATATAGTTTTATATAGTTTTGTTAGTTTAATATAGTTTTATATAGTTTTATTAGTTTTATATAGTTTTATATAGTTTTATATAGTTTTATAGAGTTTTATATAGTTTTCTATAGTTTTGTTAGTTTTATATAGTTTTATATAGTTTTATACAATTTTATATAGTACTATATAGTTTAATATAGTTTTATAAGTTTTATATAGTTTTATATAGTTTTATAGAGTTTTATATAGTTTTATATAGTTTTATATAGTTTTATATAGTTTTGTTAGTTTTATATAGTTTTATATAGTTTTATATAGTTTTATATGGTTTTATTAGTTTTATATAGTTTTATATAGTACTATATAGTTTTATATAGTTTTATTAGTTTTATATAGTTTTCTATAGTTTTGTTAGTTTTATATAGTTTTATATAGTTTTATACTATTTTATATAGTACTATACAGTTTAATATAGTTTTATAAGTTTTATATAGTTTTATATAGTTTTATATAGTACTATATAGTTTTTATATAGTTTTATTAGTTTTATATAGTTTTATATAGTTTTATAGAATTTTATATAGTGTTATATAGTTTTGTTAGCTTTATATAGTTTTATATAGTTTTATATAGTACTATATAGTTTTATATAGTTTTATATAGTACGATATAGTTATATATTGTTTCATATAGTTTTATATAGATTTAAATAGTTTTATATTGTTTTATATAGTTTAATATAGATTCATATTGTTGTATATAGTTTCATTAGTTTTATATAGTTTTATATAGTTTTATATAGTTTTATATAGTTTAATATGGTATTATGAAGTTTTATATAGTTCTATATAGTTTCATATAATTTTATTAGTTTTATATAGTTTTATATAGTTTTATATAGTTTTATATGGTTTTATTAGTTTTATATAGTTTTGTTAGTTTTATATAGTTTTATATAGTTTTATATAGTTTTATATAGTTTTATATAGTTTTGTCAGTTTTATATAATTTTATATTGTTTTATATAGTTTTATATAGTTTTATATTGTATTATATAGTTTTATATAGTTTTATATAGTTTTATATAGTTTTATATAGTTTTATAGAGTTTTATATAGTCTTATATAGTTTTCTTAGTTTTATATAGTTTTATATAGTTTTATATAGTACTATATAGTTTTTTATAGTTTTATATAGTTTTATATAGTTTTATAGAAGTTTTTTATAGTTATATATAGTTTTATATAGTTTTTTATAGTTTTGTTAGTTTTATATAGTTTTATTAGTTTTATATAGTTTTATATAGTTTTATAGAGTTTTATATAGTTTTCTATAGTTTTGTTAGTTTTATATAGTTTTATATAGTTTTATACAATTTTATATAGTACTATATAGTATAATATAGTTTTATAAGTGTTATATATAATTTTATATAGTTTTTATAGAGTTTTATATAGTTTTATATAGTTTTAAATAGTTTTATATAGTTTTGTTAGTTTTATATAGTTTTATATGGTTTTATTAGTTTTATATAGTTTTATATAGTTTTATATAGTACTATATAGTTTTATATAGTTTTATAGAGTTTAATATAGTTTTATATAGTTTTGTTAGTTTAATATAGTTTTATATAGTTTTATTAGTTTTATATAGTTTTATATAGTTTTATATAGTTTTATAGAGTTTTATATAGTTTTCTATAGTTTTGTTAGTTTTATATAGTTTTTATATGTTTTATACAATTTTATATAGTACTATATAGTTTAATATAGTTTTATAAGTTTTATATAGTTTTATATAGTTTTATAGAGTTTTATATAGTTTTATATAGTTTTATATAGTTTTATATAGTTTTGTTAGTTTTATATAGTTTTATATAGTTTTATATAGTTTTATATGGTTTTATTAGTTTTATATAGTTTTATATAGTACTATATAGTTTTATATAGTTTTATTAGTTTTATATAGTTTTATATAGTTTTATAGAGTTTTATATAGTTTTCTATAGTTTTGTTAGTTTTATATAGTTTTATATAGTTTTATACTATTTTATATAGTACTATATAGTTTAATATAGTTTATAAGTTTTATATAGTTTTATATAGTTTTATAGAGTTTTATATAGTTTTATATGGTTTTATTAGTTTTATATAGTTTTATATAGTACTATATAGTTTTATATAGTTTTATTAGTTTTATATAGTTTTATATAGTTTTATAGAGTTTTATATAGTGTTATATAGTTTAATATGGTATTATGAAGTTTTATATAGTTCTATATAGTTTCATATAATTTTATTAGTTTCATATAGTTTTATATAGTTTTATATAGTTTTATATAGTATTATATAGTTTTATATGGTTTTATTAGTTTTATATAGTTTTGTTAGTTTTATATAGTTTTATATAGTACTATATAGTTTTATATAGTTTTATATAATTTTATATAGTACTATATAGTTTAATATAGTTTTATTAGTTTTATATAGTTTTATATAGTTTTATAGAGTTTTATATAGTTTTATATAGTTTTATAAAGTTTTATATAGTTTTATATAGTTTTATATAGTTTTATATAGTTTTATATAGTTTTATATAGTTTTATATAGTTTTATATAGTTTTATATACATTTATATAGTTTTATATAGTTTTATATAGTTTTGTTAGTTTTATATAGTTTTATATAGTTTTATATAGTTTTGTTAGTTTTATATAGTTTTGTTAGTTTTATATCGTTTTATATAGGTTTTATATAGTTTTATATAGTTTTATATAGTTTTATATAGTTTTATATAGTTTTATATAGTTTTATATAGTTTTATATAGTTTTATATAGTACTATATAGTTTTATATAGTTTTATTAGTTTTATATAGTTTTATATAGTTTTATAGAGTTTTATATAGTTTTATATAGTTTTATATATTTTATATAGTTTTATATAGTTTTATATAGTTTTGTTAGTTTTATATAGTTTTATATAGTTTTATATAGTTTTATATGGTTTTATTAGTTTTATATAGTTTTGTTAGTTTTATATAGTTTTATATAGTTTTATATAGTTTTATATGGTTTTATTAGTTTTATATAGTTTTGTTAGTTTTATATAGTTTTATATAGTTTTATATAGTTTTATATGCTTTATTTATTTTAAATATATTTTTGTTAGTTTTATATAGTTTTATATAGTTTTATATAGTTTTATATGGTATTGTTAGTTTTATATAGTTTTATATAGTTTTATATAGTTTAATATGGTATTATGAAGTTTTATATAGTTCTATATAGTTTCATATAATTTTATTAGTTTACATAGTTTTATATAGTTTTATATAGTTTTATATGGTTTTATTAGTTTTATATAGTTTTATATAGTTTTATAGAGTTTTATATAGTTTTATATAGTTTTATATAGTTTTATATAGTTTTATATAGTTTTATATAGTTTTGTTAGTTTTATATAGTTTTATATAGTTTTATATAGTTTTATATGGTTTTATTAGTTTTATATAGTTTTGTTAGTTTTATATAGTTTTATATAGTTTTATATAGTTTTATATGGTTTTATTAGTTTTATATAGTTTTGTTAGTTTTATATAGTTTTATATAGTTTTATATAGTTTTATATGGTTTTATTAGTTTTATATAGTTTTGTTAGTTTTATATAGTTTTATATAGTTTTATATAGTTTTATATGGCTTTATTTATTTTAAATATATTTTTGTTAGTTTTATATAGTTTTATATAGTTTTTATATAGTTTTATATGGTATTGTTAGTTTTATATAGTTTTATATAGTTTTATATAATTTTATATAGTACTATATAGTTTAATATAGTTTTATTAGTTTTATATAGTTTTATATAGTTTTATAGAGTTTTATATAGTTTTATATAGTTTTATAAAGTTTTATATAGTTTTATATAGTTTTATATAGTTTTATATAGTTTTATATAGTTTTATATTTTTATATAGTTTTATATAGTTTTATATAGTTTTATATAGTTTTATATAGTTTTATATAGTTTTATATAGTTTTATATAGTTTTATATAGTTTTGTTAGTTTTATATAGTACTATATAGTTTTATATAGTTTTATTAGTTTTATATAGTTTTATATAGTTTTATAGAGTTTTATAGAGTTTTATATAGTTTTATATAGTACTATATAGTTTTATATAGTTTTATATAGTGCGATATAGTTATATATTGTTTCATATAGTTTTATATAGATTTAAATAGTTTTATATTGTTTTATATAGTTTAATATAGATTCATATTGTTGTATATAGTTTCATTAGTTTTATATAGTTTTATATAGTTTTATATAGTTTAATATGGTATTATGAAGTTTTATATAGTTCTATATAGTTTCATATAATTTTATTAGTTTTACATAGTTTTATATAGTTTTATATAGTTTTATATGGTTTTATTAGTCTTATATAGTTTTATATAGTTTTATAGAGTTTTATATAGTTTTATATAGTTTTATATAGTTTTATATAGTTTTATATAGTTTTATATAGTTTTGTTAGTTTTATATAGTTTTATATAGTTTTATATAGTTTTATATGGTTTTATTAGTTTTATATAGTTTTGTTAGTTTTATATAGTTTTATATAGTTTTATATAGTTTTATATGGTTTTATTAGTTTTATATAGTTTTGTTAGTTTTATATAGTTTTATATAGTTTTATATAGTTTTATATGGTTTTATTTATTTTATATATATTTTTGTTAGTTTTATATAGTTTTATATAGTTTTATATAGTTTTATATGGTTTTGTTAGTTTTATATAGTTTTATATAGTTTTATACAATTTTATATAGTACTATATAGTTTAATATAGTTTTACAAGTTTTATATAGTTTTATATAGTTTTATAGAGTTTTGTATAGTTTTATATAGTTTTATATAGTTTTATAAAGTTTTATATAGTTTTATATAGTTTTATATAGTTTTATATAGTTTTATATAGTTTTATATAGTTTTATATACATTTATATAGTTTTATATAGTTTTATATAGTTTTGTTAGTTTTATATATTTTTATATAGTTTTATATAGTTTTGTTAGTTTTATATAGTTTTGTTAGTTTTATATCGTTTTATATTGTTTTATATAGTTTTATATAGTTTTATATAGTTTTATATAGTTTTATATAGTACTATATAGTACTATATAGTTTTATATAGTTTTATTAGTTTTATATAGTTTTATATAGTTTTATAGAGTTTTATATAGTTTTATATAGTACTATATAGTTTTATATAGTTTTATATAGTGCGATATAGTTATATATTGTTTCATATAGTTTTATATAGATTTAAATAGTTTTATATTGTTTTATATAGTTTAATATAGATTCATATTGTTGTATATAGTTTCATTAGTTTTATATAGTTTTATATAGTTTTATATAGTTTTATATGGTATTATGAAGTTTTATATAGTTCTATATAGTTTCATATAATTTTATTAGTTTTACATAGTTTTATATAGTTTTATATAGTTTTATATGGTTTTATTAGTTTTATATAGTTTTATATAGTTTTATAGAGTTTTATATAGTTTTGTATAGTTTTATATAGTTTTATATAGTTTTATATAGTTTTATATAGTTTTGTTAGTTTTATATAGTTTTATATAGTTTTATATAGTTTTATATGGTTTTATTAGTTTTATATAGTTTTGTTAGTTTTATATAGTTTTATATAGTTTTATATAGTTTTATATGGTTTTATTAGTTTTATATAGTTTTGTTAGTTTTATATAGTTTTATATAGTTTTATATAGTTTTATATGGTTTTATTTATTTTATATATATTTTTGTTAGTTTTATATAGTTTTATATAGTTTTATATAGTTTTATATGGTTTTGTTAGTTTTATATAGTTTTATATAGTTTTATACAATTTTATATAGTACTATATAGTTTAATATAGTTTTATTAGTTTTATATAGTTTTATATAGTTTTATAGAGTTTTATATAGTTTTATATAGTTTTATAAAGTTTTATATAGTTTTATATAGTTTTATATAGTTTTATATAGTTTTATATAGTTTTATATAGTTTTATATAGTTTTATATAGTTTTATATACATTTATATAGTTTTATATAGTTTTATATAGTTTTGTTAGTTTTATATAGTTTTATATAGTTTTATATAGTTTTGTTAGTTTTATATAGTTTTGTTAGTTTTATATCGTTTTATATTGTTTTATATAGTTTTATATAGTTTTATATAGTTTTATATAGTTTTATATAGTACTATATAGTACTATATAGTTTTATATAGTTTTATTAGTTTTATATAGTTTTATATAGTTTTATAGAGTTTTATATAGTTTTATATAGTACTATATAGTTTTATATAGTTTTATATAGTGCGATATAGTTATATATTGTTTCATATAGTTTTATATAGATTTAAATAGTTTTATATTGTTTTATATAGTTTAATATAGATTCATATTGTTGTCTATAGTTTCATTAGTTTTATATAGTTTTATATAGTTTTATATAGTTTTATATGGTATTATGAAGTTTTATATAGTTCTATATAGTTTCATATAATTTTATTAGTTTTACATAGTTTTATATAGTTTTATATAGTTTTATATGGTTTTATTAGTTTTATATAGTTTTATATAGTTTTATAGAGTTTTATATAGTTTTATTAGTTTTATATAGTTTTATATAGTTTTATAGAGTTTTATATAGTTTTCTATAGTTTTGTTAGTTTTATATAGTTTTATATAGTTTTAAACAATTTTATATAGTACTATATAGTATAATATAGTTTTATAAGTGTTATATATAATTTTATATAGTTTTATAGAGTTTTATATAGTTTTATATAGTTTTAAATAGTTTTATATAGTTTTGTTAGTTTTATATAGTTTTATATAGATTTATATAGTTTTATATGGTTTTATTAGTTTTATATAGTTTTATATAGTTTTATATAGTACTATATAGTTTTATATAGTTTTATAGAGTTTAATATAGTTTTATATAGTTTTGTTAGTTTAATATAGTTTTATATAGTTTTATTAGTTTTATATAGTTTTATATAGTTTTATATAGTTTTATAGAGTTTTATATAGTTTTCTATAGTTTTGTTAGTTTTATATAGTTTTATATAGTTTTATACAATTTTATATAGTACTATATAGTTTAATATAGTTTTATAAGTTTTATATAGTTTTATATAGTTTTATAGAGTTTTATATAGTTTTATATAGTTTTATATAGTTTTATATAGTTTTGTTAGTTTTATATAGTTTTATATAGTTTTATATAGTTTTATATGGTTTTATTAGTTTTATATAGTTTTATATAGTACTATATAGTTTTATATAGTTTTATTAGTTTTATATAGTTTTCTATAGTTTTGTTAGTTTTATATAGTTTTATATAGTTTTATACTATTTTATATAGTACTATACAGTTTAATATAGTTTTATAAGTTTTATATAGTTTTATATAGTTTTATATAGTACTATATAGTTTTATATAGTTTTATTAGTTTTATATAGTTTTATATAGTTTTATAGAATTTTATATAGTGTTATATAGTTTTGTTAGCTTTATATAGTTTTATATAGTTTTATATAGTACTATATAGTTTTATATAGTTTTATATAGTACGATATAGTTATATATTGTTTCATATAGTTTTATATAGATTTAAATAGTTTTATATTGTTTTATATAGTTTAATATAGATTCATATTGTTGTATATAGTTTCATTAGTTTTATATAGTTTTATATAGTTTTATATAGTTTTATATAGTTTAATATGGTATTATGAAGTTTTATATAGTTCTATATAGTTTCATATAATTTTATTAGTTTTATATAGTTTTATATAGTTTTTATATAGTTTTATATGGTTTTATTAGTTTTATATAGTTTTGTTAGTTTTATATAGTTTTATATAGTTTTATATAGTTTTATATAGTTTTATATAGTTTTGTCAGTTTTATATAATTTTATATTGTTTTATATAGTTTTATATAGTTTTATATTGTATTATATAGTTTTATATAGTTTTATATAGTTTTATATAGTTTTATATAGTTTTATAGAGTTTTATATAGTCTTATATAGTTTTCTTAGTTTTATATAGTTTTATATAGTTTTATATAGTACTATATAGTTTTTTATAGTTTTATATAGTTTTATATAGTTTTATAGAAGTTTTTTATAGTTATATATAGTTTTATATAGTTTTTTATAGTTTTGTTAGTTTTATATAGTTTTATTAGTTTTATATAGTTTTATATAGTTTTATAGAGTTTTATATAGTTTTCTATAGTTTTGTTAGTTTTATATAGTTTTATATAGTTTTATACAATTTTATATAGTACTATATAGTATAATATAGTTTTATAAGTGTTATATATAATTTTATATAGTTTTATAGAGTTTTATATAGTTTTATATAGTTTTAAATAGTTTTATATAGTTTTGTTAGTTTTATATAGTTTTATATGGTTTTATTAGTTTTATATAGTTTTATATAGTTTTATATAGTACTATATAGTTTTATATAGTTTTATAGAGTTTAATATAGTTTTATATAGTTTTGTTAGTTTAATATAGTTTTATATAGTTTTATTAGTTTTATATAGTTTTATATAGTTTTATATAGTTTTATAGAGTTTTATATAGTTTTCTATAGTTTTGTTAGTTTTATATAGTTTTATATAGTTTTATACAATTTTATATAGTACTATATAGTTTAATATAGTTTTATAAGTTTTATATAGTTTTATATAGTTTTATAGAGTTTTATATAGTTTTATATAGTTTTATATAGTTTTATATAGTTTTGTTAGTTTTATATAGTTTTATATAGTTTTATATAGTTTTATATGGTTTTATTAGTTTTATATAGTTTTATATAGTACTATATAGTTTTATATAGTTTTATTAGTTTTATATAGTTTTATATAGTTTTATAGAGTTTTATATAGTTTTCTATAGTTTTGTTAGTTTTATATAGTTTTATATAGTTTTATACTATTTTATATAGTACTATATAGTTTAATATAGTTTTATAAGTTTTATATAGTTTTATATAGTTTTATAGAGTTTTATATAGTTTTATATGGTTTTATTAGTTTTATATAGTTTTATATAGTACTATATAGTTTTATATAGTTTTATTAGTTTTATATAGTTTTATATAGTTTTATAGAGTTTTATATAGTGTTATATAGTTTAATATGGTATTATGAAGTTTTATATAGTTCTATATAGTTTCATATAATTTTATTAGTTTCATATAGTTTTATATAGTTTTATATAGTTTTATATAGTATTATATAGTTTTATATGGTTTTATTAGTTTTATATAGTTTTGTTAGTTTTATATAGTTTTATATAGTACTATATAGTTTTATATAGTTTTATATAATTTTATATAGTACTATATAGTTTAATATAGTTTTATTAGTTTTATATAGTTTTATATAGTTTTATAGAGTTTTATATAGTTTTATATAGTTTTATAAAGTTTTATATAGTTTTATATAGTTTTATATAGTTTTATATAGTTTTATATAGTTTTATATAGTTTTATATAGTTTTATATAGTTTTATATACATTTATATAGTTTTATATAGTTTTATATAGTTTTGTTAGTTTTATATAGTTTTATATAGTTTTATATAGTTTTATATAGTTTTGTTAGTTTTATATAGTTTTGTTAGTTTTATATCGTTTTATATTGTTTTATATAGTTTTATATAGTTTTATATAGTTTTATATAGTTTTATATAGTTTTATATAGTTTTATATAGTTTTATATAGTTTTATATAGTACTATATAGTTTTATATAGTTTTATTAGTTTTATATAGTTTTATATAGTTTTATAGAGTTTTATATAGTTTTATATAGTTTTATATAATTTTATATAGTTTTATATAGTTTTATATAGTTTTGTTAGTTTTATATAGTTTTATATAGTTTTATATAGTTTTATATGGTTTTATTAGTTTTATATAGTTTTGTTAGTTTTATATAGTTTTATATAGTTTTATATAGTTTTATATGGTTTTATTAGTTTTATATAGTTTTGTTAGTTTTATATAGTTTTATATAGTTTTATATAGTTTTATATGGCTTTATTTATTTTAAATATATTTTTGTTAGTTTTATATAGTTTTATATAGTTTTATATAGTTTTATATGGTATTGTTAGTTTTATATAGTTTTATATAGTTTTATATAGTTTAATATGGTATTATGAAGTTTTATATAGTTCTATATAGTTTCATATAATTTTATTAGTTTTACATAGTTTTATATAGTTTTATATAGTTTTATATGGTTTTATTAGTTTTATATAGTTTTATATAGTTTTATAGAGTTTTATATAGTTTTATATAGTTTTATATAGTTTTATATAGTTTTATATAGTTTTATATAGTTTTGTTAGTTTTATATAGTTTTATATAGTTTTATATAGTTTTATATGGTTTTATTAGTTTTATATAGTTTTGTTAGTTTTATATAGTTTTATATAGTTTTATATAGTTTTATATGGTTTTATTAGTTTTATATAGTTTTGTTAGTTTTATATAGTTTTATATAGTTTTATATAGTTTTATATGGTTTTATTAGTTTTATATAGTTTTGTTAGTTTTATATAGTTTTATATAGTTTTATATAGTTTTATATGGCTTTATTTATTTTAAATATATTTTTGTTAGTTTTATATAGTTTTATATAGTTTTATATAGTTTTATATGGTATTGTTAGTTTTATATAGTTTTATATAGTTTTATATAATTTTATATAGTACTATATAGTTTAATATAGTTTTATTAGTTTTATATAGTTTTATATAGTTTTATAGAGTTTTATATAGTTTTATATAGTTTTATAAAGTTTTATATAGTTTTATATAGTTTTATATAGTTTTATATAGTTTTATATAGTTTTATATAGTTTTATATAGTTTTATATAGTTTTATATAGTTTTATATAGTTTTATATAGTTTTATATAGTTTTATATAGTTTTATATAGTTTTATATAGTTTTATATAGTTTTGTTAGTTTTATATAGTTTTATATAGTTTTATATAGTTTTGTTAGTTTTATATAGTTTTGTTAGTTTTATATCGTTTTATATTGTTTTATATAGTTTTATATAGTTTTATATAGTTTTATATAGTTTTATATAGTTTTATATAGTTTTATATAGTTTTATATAGTTTTATATAGTACTATATAGTTTTATATAGTTTTATTAGTTTTATATAGTTTTATATAGTTTTATAGAGTTTTATAGAGTTTTATATAGTTTTATATAGTACTATATAGTTTTATATAGTTTTATATAGTGCGATATAGTTATATATTGTTTCATATAGTTTTATATAGATTTAAATAGTTTTATATTGTTTTATATAGTTTAATATAGATTCATATTGTTGTATATAGTTTCATTAGTTTTATATAGTTTTATATAGTTTTATATAGTTTAATATGGTATTATGAAGTTTTATATAGTTCTATATAGTTTCATATAATTTTATTAGTTTTACATAGTTTTATATAGTTTTATATAGTTTTATATGGTTTTATTAGTTTTCTATAGTTTTATATAGTTTTATAGAGTTTTATATAGTTTTATATAGTTTTATATAGTTTTATATAGTTTTATATAGTTTTATATAGTTTTGTTAGTTTTATATAGTTTTATATAGTTTTATATAGTTTTATATGGTTTTATTAGTTTTATATAGTTTTGTTAGTTTTATATAGTTTTATATAGTTTTATATAGTTTTATATGGTTTTATTAGTTTTATATAGTTTTGTTAGTTTTATATAGTTTTATATAGTTTTATATAGTTTTATATGGTTTTATTTATTTTATATATATTTTTGTTAGTTTTATATAGTTTTATATAGTTTTATATAGTTTTATATGGTTTTGTTAGTTTTATATAGTTTTATATAGTTTTATACAATTTTATATAGTACTATATAGTTTAATATAGTTTTACAAGTTTTATATAGTTTTATATAGTTTTATAGAGTTTTGTATAGTTTTATATAGTTTTATATAGTTTTATAAAGTTTTATATAGTTTTATATAGTTTTATATAGTTTTATATAGTTTTATATAGTTTTATATAGTTTTATATACATTTATATAGTTTTATATAGTTTTATATAGTTTTGTTAGTTTTATATATTTTTATATAGTTTTATATAGTTTTGTTAGTTTTATATAGTTTTGTTAGTTTTATATCGTTTTATATTGTTTTATATAGTTTTATATAGTTTTATATAGTTTTATATAGTTTTATATAGTACTATATAGTACTATATAGTTTTATATAGTTTTATTAGTTTTATATAGTTTTATATAGTTTTATAGAGTTTTATATAGTTTTATATAGTACTATATAGTTTTATATAGTTTTATATAGTGCGATATAGTTATATATTGTTTCATATAGTTTTATATAGATTTAAATAGTTTTATATTGTTTTATATAGTTTAATATAGATTCATATTGTTGTATATAGTTTCATTAGTTTTATATAGTTTTATATAGTTTTATATAGTTTTATATGGTATTATGAAGTTTTATATAGTTCTATATAGTTTCATATAATTTTATTAGTTTTACATAGTTTTATATAGTTTTATATAGTTTTATATGGTTTTATTAGTTTTATATAGTTTTATATAGTTTTATAGAGTTTTATATAGTTTTGTATAGTTTTATATAGTTTTATATAGTTTTATATAGTTTTATATAGTTTTGTTAGTTTTATATAGTTTTATATAGTTTTATATAGTTTTATATGGTTTTATTAGTTTTATATAGTTTTGTTAGTTTTATATAGTTTTATATAGTTTTATATAGTTTTATATGGTTTTATTAGTTTTATATAGTTTTGTTAGTTTTATATAGTTTTATATAGTTTTATATAGTTTTATATGGTTTTATTTATTTTATATATATTTTTGTTAGTTTTATATAGTTTTATATAGTTTTATATAGTTTTATATGGTTTTGTTAGTTTTATATAGTTTTATATAGTTTTATACAATTTTATATAGTACTATATAGTTTAATATAGTTTTATTAGTTTTATATAGTTTTATATAGTTTTATAGAGTTTTATATAGTTTTATATAGTTTTATAAAGTTTTATATAGTTTTATATAGTTTTATATAGTTTTATATAGTTTTATATAGTTTTATATAGTTTTATATAGTTTTATATAGTTTTATATACATTTATATAGTTTTATATAGTTTTATATAGTTTTGTTAGTTTTATATAGTTTTATATAGTTTTATATAGTTTTGTTAGTTTTATATAGTTTTGTTAGTTTTATATCGTTTTATATTGTTTTATATAGTTTTATATAGTTTTATATAGTTTTATATAGTTTTATATAGTACTATATAGTACTATATAGTTTTATATAGTTTTATTAGTTTTATATAGTTTTATATAGTTTTATAGAGTTTTATATAGTTTTATATAGTACTATATAGTTTTATATAGTTTTATATAGTGCGATATAGTTATATATTGTTTCATATAGTTTTATATAGATTTAAATAGTTTTATATTGTTTTATATAGTTTAATATAGATTCATATTGTTGTCTATAGTTTCATTAGTTTTATATAGTTTTATATAGTTTTATATAGTTTTATATGGTATTATGAAGTTTTATATAGTTCTATATAGTTTCATATAATTTTATTAGTTTTACATAGTTTTATATAGTTTTATATAGTTTTATATGGTTTTATTAGTTTTATATAGTTTTATATAGTTTTATAGAGTTTTATATAGTTTTGTATAGTTTTATATAGTTTTATATAGTTTTATATAGTTTTATATAGTTTTGTTAGTTTTATATAGTTTTATATAGTTTTATATAGTTTTATATGGTTTTATTAGTTTTATATAGTTTTGTTAGTTTTATATAGTTTTATATAGTTTTATATAGTTTTATATGGTTTTATTAGTTTTATATAGTTTTGTTAGTTTTATATAGTTTTATATAGTTTTATATAGTTTTATATGGTTTTATTTATTTTATATATATTTTTGTTAGTTTTATATAGTTTTATATGGTTTTGTTAGTTTTATATAGTTTTATATAGTTTTATACAATTTTATATAGTACTATATAGTTTAATATAGTTTTATTAGTTTTATATAGTTTTATATAGTTTTATAGAGTTTTATATAGTTTTATATAGTTTTATAAAGTTTTATATAGTTTTATATAGTTTTATATAGTTTTATATAGTTTTATATAGTTTTATATAGTTTTATATAGTTTTATATACATTTATATAGTTTTATATAGTTTTATATAGTTTGGTTAGTTTTATATAGTTTTATATAGTTTTATATAGTTTTGTTAGTTTTATATAGTTTTGTTAGTTTTATATCGTTTTATATTGTTTTATATAGTTTTATATAGTTTTATATAGTTTTATATAGTTTTATATAGTACTATATAGTACTATATAGTTTTATATAGTTTTATTAGTTTTATATAGTTTTATATAGTTTTATAGAGTTTTATATAGTTTTATATAGTACTATATAGTTTTATATAGTTTTATATAGTGCGATATAGTTTTATATAGTTTTGTTAGTTTTATATAGTTTTATATTGCTTTATATAGTTTTATATAGTTTTATATAGTTTTATATAGTTTTATATGGTTTTATTAGTTTTATATAGTTTTGTTAGTTCTATATTGTTTTATATAGTTTTATATAGTTTTATATGGTTTTATTAGTTTTATATAGTTTTATATAGTTTTATATAGTACTATATAGTTTTATATAGTTTTATAAAGTTTTATAGAGTTTTATATAGTTTTATATAGTTTTGTTAGTTTTATATAGTTTTATATAGTTTTATATAGTTTTATATAGTACGATATAGTTATATATTGTTTCATATAGTTTTATATAGATTCATATTGTTGTATATAGTTTCATTAGTTTTATATAGTTTTATATAGTTTTATATAGTTTTATATAGTTTAATATGGTATTATGAAGTTTTATATAGTTCTATATAGATTCATATAATTTTATTAGTTTTATATAGTTTTATATAGTTTTATATAGTTTTATATGGTTTTATTAGTTTTATATAGTTTGGTTAGTTTTATATAGTTTTATATAGTTTTATATAGTTTTATATGGTTTTATTAGTTTTATATAGTTTTGTTAGTTTTATATAGTTTTATATAGTTTTATATAGTTTTATATGGTTTTATTAGTTTTATATTGTTTTATATAGTTTTATATAGTATTATATAGTTTTGTTAGTTTTATATAGTTTCATATAGTTTTGTACAATTTTATATAGTACTATATAGTTTAATATAGTTTTATTAGTTTTATATAGTTTTATATAGTTTTATAGAGTTTTATATAGTTTCATATAGTTTTATATAGATTTAAATAGTTTTATATTGTTTTATATAGTTTAATATAGATTCATATTGTTGTATATAGTTTCATTAGTTTTATATAGTTTTATATAGTTTTATATAGTTTAATATGGTATTATGAAGTTTTATATAGTTCTATATAGTTTCATATAATTTTATTAGTTTTACATAGTTTTATATAGTTTTATATAGTTTTATATGGTTTTATTAGTTTTATATAGTTTTATATAGTTTTATAGAGTTTTATATAGTTTTATATAGTTTTATATAGTTTTATATAGTTTTATATAGTTTTATATAGTTTTGTTAGTTTTATATAGTTTTATATAGTTTTATATAGTTTTATATGGTTTTATTAGTTTTATATAGTTTTGTTAGTTTTATATAGTTTTATATAGTTTTATATAGTTTTATATGGTTTTATTAGTTTTATATAGTTTTGTTAGTTTTATATAGTTTTATATAGTTTTATATAGTTTTATATGGTTTTATTTATTTTATATATATTTTTGATAGTTTTATATAGTTTTATATAGTTTTATATAGTTTTATATGGTTTTGTTAGTTTTATATACTTTTATATAGTTTTATACAATTTTATATAGTACTATATAGTTTAATATAGTTTTATTTGTTTTATATAGTTTTATATAGTTTTATAGAGTTTTATATAGTTTTATATAGTTTTATAAAGTTTTATATAGTTTTATATAGTTTTATATAGTTTTGTTAGTTTTATATAGTTTTATATACTTTTATATAGTTTTGTTAGTTTTATATCGTTTTATATTGTTTTATATAGTTTTATATAGTTTTATATAGTTTTATATAGTTTAATATGGTATTATGAAGTTTTATATAGTTCTATATAGTTTCATATAATTTTATTAGTTTTACATAGTTTTATATAGTTTTATATAGTTTTATATGGTTTTATTAGTTTTATATAGTTTTATATAGTTTTATAGAGTTTTTTATAGTTTTATATAGTTTTATATAGTTTTATATAGTTTTGTATAGTTTTATATAGTTTTGTTAGTTTTATATAGTTTTATATAGTTTTATATAGTTTTATATAGTTTTATATAGTTTTATATAGTTTTATATGGTTTTATTAGTTTTATATAGTTTTGTTAGTTTTATATAGTTTTATATAGTTTTATATAGTTTTATATGGTTTTATTAGTTTTATATAGTTTTGTTAGTTTTATATAGTTTTATATAGTTTTATATAGTTTTATATGGTTTTATTTATTTTTTATATATTTTTGTTAGTTTTATATAGTTTTATATAGTTTTATATAGTTTTATATGGTTTTGTTAGTTTTATATAGTTTTATATAGTTTTATACAATTTTATATACTACTATATAGTTTAATATAGTTTTATTAGTTTTATATAGTTTTATATAGTTTTATAGAGTTTTATATAGTTTTATATAGTTTTATATAGTTTTATAAAGTTTTATATAGTTTTATATAGTTTTATATAGTTTTATATAGTTTTATATAGTTTTATATAGTTTTATATAGTTTTATATAGTTTTATATAGTTTTGTTAGTTTTATATAGTTTTATATAGTTTTATATAGTTTTATATGGTTTTATTAGTTTTATATAGTTTTGTTAGTTTTATATAGTTTTATATAGTTTTATATAGTTTTATATGGTTTTATTAGTTTTACATAGTTTTGTTAGTTTTATATAGTTTTATATAGTTTTATATAGTTTTATATGGTTTTCTTTATTTTATATATATTTTTGTTAGTTTTATATAGTTTTATATAGTTTTATATAGTTTTATATGGTTTTGTTAGTTTTATATAGTTTTATATAGTTTTATACAATTTTATATATTACTATATAGTTTAATATAGTTTTATTAGTTTCATATAGTTTTATATAGTTTTATATAGTTTTATATAGTTTTATATAGTTTTATAAAGTTTTATATAGTTTTATATAGTTTTATATAGTTTTGTTAGTTTTATATAGTTTTATATACTTTTATATAGTTTTGTTAGTTTTATATCGTTTTATATTGTTTTATATAGTTTTATATAGTTTTATATAGTTTTATATAGTATTATATAGTTTTATATAGTTTTGTTAGTTTTATATAGTTTTATATAGTTTTATATAGTTTTATATGGCTTTATTAGTTTTATATAGTTTTGTTAGTTTTATATAGTTCTATTTAGTTATATAGTTTTATATGGTTTTATTAGTTTTATATAGTTTTATATAGTACTATATAGTTTTATATAGTTTTATTAGTTTTATATAGTTTTATATAGTTTTATAGAGTTTTATATAGTGTTATATAGTTTTGTTAGCTTTATATAGTTTTATACAGTTTTATATAGTACTATATAGTTTTTTATAGTTTTATATAGTTTTCTATAGTTTTATATAGTTTTGTTAGTTTTATATAGTTTTATTAGTTTTATAGAGTTTTATATAGTTTTCTATAGTTTTGTCAGTTTTATATAGTTTCATATAGTTTTATATAGTACTATATAGATTTATATTCTTTTATTAGTTTTATATAGTTTTATATAGTTTTGTTAGTTTTATATAGTTTTATATAGTTTTATATAGTTTTATATAGTTTTGTTGGTTTTATATAGATTTATATTGTTTTATATAGTTTTATATAGTTTTGTTAGTTTTATATAGTTTTATATAGTTTTATATAGTTTTATATAGTTTTATATAGTTTTATATAGTTTTATATAGTTTTGTTAGTTTTATATAGTTTTATATTGCTTTATATAGTTTTATATAGTTTTATATAGTTTTATATAGTTTTATATGGTTTTATTAGTTTTATATAGTTTTGTTAGTTCTATATTGTTTTATATAGTTTTATATAGTTTTATATGGTTTTATTAGTTTTATATAGTTTTATATAGTTTTATATAGTACTATATAGTTTTATATAGTTTTATAAAGTTTTATAGAGTTTTATATAGTTTTATATAGTTTTGTTAGTTTTATATAGTTTTATATAGTTTTATATAGTTTTATATAGTACGATATAGTTATATATTGTTTCATATAGTTTTATATAGATTCATATTGTTGTATATAGTTTCATTAGTTTTATATAGTTTTATATAGTTTTATATAGTTTTATATAGTTTAATATGGTATTATGAAGTTTTATATAGTTCTATATAGATTCATATAATTTTATTAGTTTTATATAGTTTTATATAGTTTTATATAGTTTTATATGGTTTTATTAGTTTTATATAGTTTGGTTAGTTTTATATAGTTTTATATAGTTTTATATAGTTTTATATGGTTTTATTAGTTTTATATAGTTTTGTTAGTTTTATATAGTTTTATATAGTTTTATATAGTTTTATATGGTTTTATTAGTTTTATATAGTTTTATATAGTTTTATATAGTATTATATAGTTTTGTTAGTTTTATATAGTTTCATATAGTTTTGTACAATTTTATATAGTACTATATAGTTTAATATAGTTTTATTAGTTTTATATAGTTTTATATAGTTTTATAGAGTTTTATATAGTTTTATATAGTTTTATATAGTTTTATATAGTTTTATATAGTTATATATTGTTTTATATAGTTTTATATAGTATTATATAGTTTTATATAGTTGTGTTAGTTTTATATAGTTTTATATAGTTTTATATAGTTTTATATGGTTTTATTAGTTTTATATAGTTTTATATAGTACTATATAGTTTTATATAGTTTTATTAGTTTTATATAGTTTTATATAGTTTTATAGAGTTTTATATAGTGTTATATAGTTTAATATGGTATTATGAAGTTTTATATAGTTCTATATAGTTTCATATAATTTTATTAGTTTCATATAGTTTTATATAGTTTTATATAGTTTTATATAGTATTATATAGTTTTATATGGTTTTATTAGTTTTATATAGTTTTGTTAGTTTTATATAGTTTTATATAGTTTTATATAGTTTTATATGGTTTTATTTATTTTATATATATTTTTGTTAGTTTTATATAGTTTTATATAGTTTTATACACTTTTATATGGTTTTATTAGTTTTATATAGTTTTATATAGTTTTATATAGTTTTATATAGTTTTGTTAGTTTTATATAGTTTTATATAGTTTTATACAATTTTATATAGTACTATATAGTTTAATATAGTTTTATTAGTTTTATATAGTTTTATATAGTTTTATATAGTTTTATATAGTTTTATATAGTTTTATATAGTTTTATATAGTTTTATATAGTTTTATATAGTTTTGTTAGTTTTATATAGTTTTATATAGTTTTATACAATTTTATTTAGTACTATATAGTTTAATATAGTTTTATTAGTTTTATATAGTTTTATATAGCTTTATAGAGTTTTATATAGTTTTATATAGTTTTATATAGTTTTATATAGTTTTATATAGTTTTATATAGTTTTGTTAGTTTTATATAGTTTTATATAGTTTTATATAGTTTTATATGGTTTTATTAGTTTTATATAGTTTTGTCAGTTTTATATAGTTTTATATAGTTTTATATAGTTTTATATTGTTTTATTAGTTTTATATAGTTTTGTTAGTTTTATACAGTTTTATATAGATTTATATAGTTTTATATGGTTTTATTTATTTTATATATATTTTTGTTAGTTTTATATAGTTTTATATAGTTTTATATAGTTTTATATGGTTTTATTAGTTGTATATAGTTTTATATAGTTTTATATAGTTTTATATAGTTTTGTTAGTTTCATATAGTTTTATATAGTTTTATACAATTTTATATAGTACTATATAGTTTAATATAGTTTTATTAGTTTTATATAGTTTTATATAGTTTTATATAGTTTTATAAAGTTTTATATACATTTATATAGTTTTATATAGTTTTATATAGTTTTGTTAGTTTTATAAGTTTTATATAGTTTTATATAGTTTTATATAGTTTTATATAGTACTATACAGTTTTATATAGTTTTATATAGTTTTATAGAGTTTTATATAGTTTTATATAGTTTTGTTAGTTTTATATAGTTTTATATAGTTTTATATAGTACTATATAGTTTTATATAGTTTTATATAGTACGATATAGTTATATATTGTTTCATATAGTTTTATATAGATTCATATTGTTGTATATAGTTTCATTAGTTTTATATAGTTTTATATAGTTTTATATAGTTTAATATAGTTTTATTAGTTTTATATAGTTTTATATAGTTTTATAGAGTTTTATATAGTTTTATATAGTTTTATATAGTTTTATATAGTTTTATATAGATATATATAGTTTTATATCGTTTTATATAGTTTTATATAGTTTTATATACATTTACATAGTTTTATATAGTTTTAAATAGTTTTGTTAGTTTTATATAGTTTTATATAGTTTTATATAGTTTTATATAGTTTTGTTAGTTTTATATAGTTTTATATAGTTTTATATAGTTTTATATAGTTTTGTCAGTTTTATATAGTTTTATATTGTTTTATATAGTTTTATATAGTTTTATATAGTTTTATATAGTATTATATAGTTTTATATAGTCGTGTTAGTTTTATATAGTTTTATATAGTTTTATATAGTTTTATATTGTTTTATTAGTTTTATATAGTTTTATATAGTACTATATAGTTTTATATAGTTTTATTAGTTTTATATAGTTTTGTTAGTTTTATATACTTTTGTCAGTTTCATATAGTTTTATATTGTTTTATATAGTTTTATATAGTTTTGTTAGTTTTATATAGTTTTTATATTGTTTTATATAGTTTTATATAGTTTTATATAGTTTTATATAGTTTTATATGGTTTTATTAGTTTTATATAGTTTTGTTAGTTTTATATTGTTTTATATAGTTTTATATAGTTTTATATGGTTTTATTAGTTTTATATAGTTTTATATAGTTTTATATAGTACTATACAGTTTTATATAGTTTTATATAGTTTTATAGAGTTTTATATAGTTTATATAGTTTGGTTAGTTTTATATAGTTTTATATAGTGTTATATAGTTTCATATAGTTTTGTTAGTTTTATATAGTTTTATATAGTTTTAAATAGTTTTACATGGTTTTGTTTGTTTTATGTAGTTTTATATAGTTTTATATAGTTTTATATGGTTTTTTTAGTTTTATATAGTTTTATATAGTTTTCTATAGTTTTATATAGTTTTTGTCTGTTTTATATCGTTTTATATAGTTTTATACAATTTTATTTAGTACTATATAGTTTAATATAGTTTTATTAGTTTTATATAGTTTTATATAGTTTAATATAGTTTTATTAGTTTTATATAGTTTTATATAGTTTAATATAGTTTTATTAGTTTTATATAGTTTTATATAGTTTTATATAGTTTTATATACATTTATATAGTTTTATATAGTTTTATATAGTTTTGTTAGTTTTATATAGTTTTATATAGTTTTATACAATTTTATATAGTACTATATAGTTTAATATAGTTTTATTAGTTTTATATAGTTTTATATAGGTTTATAGAGTTTTATATAGTTTTATATAGTTTTATAAAGTTTTATATAGTTTTATATAGTTTTATATAGTTTTATATAGTTTTATATAGTTTTATATACATTTATATAGTTTTATATAGTTTTATATAGTTTTGTTAGTTTTATATAGTTCTATATAGTTTTATATAGTTTTGTTAGTTTTATATAGTTTTATATAGTTTTATATGGTTTTATTTATTTTATATATATTTTTGTTAGTTTTATATAGTTTTATATAGTTTTATATAGTTTTATATAGTTTTATATAGTTTT
This sequence comes from Nomia melanderi, assembly GCF_051020985.1. Classification (NCBI taxonomy): domain Eukaryota; kingdom Metazoa; phylum Arthropoda; class Insecta; order Hymenoptera; family Halictidae; genus Nomia; species Nomia melanderi. The sequence goes on along the minus strand of NW_027475553.1, from coordinate 12,822 downwards.
ATATAGTTTTATATGGTTTTATTAGTTTTATATAGTTTTATATAGTTTTATATAGTTTTGTTAGTTTTATATAGGTTTATATAGTTTTATACGATTTTATATAGTACTATATAGTTTAATATAGTTTTATTAGTTTTATATAGTTTTATATAGTTTAATATAGTTTTATATAGTTTTATATAGTTTTATATAGTTTTATATAGTTTTATATAGTTTTACATGGTTTTGTTTGTTTTATATAGTTTTATATAGTTTTATATAGTTTTATATGGTTTTTTTAGTTTTATATAGTTTTATATAGTTTTATATAGTTTTATATAGTTTTGTTTGTTTTATATCGTTTTATATAGTTTTATACAATTTTATTTAGTACTATATAGTTTAATATAGTTTTATTAGTTTTATATAGTTTTATATAGTTTAATAAGTTTTATATAGTTTTATATAGTTTTATATAGTTTTATATAGTTTTATATAGTTTTATATAGGTTTTATATAGTTTTATAGAGTTTTATATAGTTTTATATAGTTTTGTATAGTTTTATAAAGTTTTATATAGTTTTACATAGTTTTATATACATTTATATAGTTTTATATAGTTTTATATAGTTTTGTTAGTTTTATATAGTTTTATATAGTTTTATATAGTTTTGTTAGTTTTATATAGTTTTATATAGTTTTTATATAGTTTTGTTGGTTTTATATAGTTTTATATTGTTTTATATAGTGTTATATAGTTTTATATAGTTTTATATAGAATTATATAGTTTTATATAGTTTTGTTAGTTTTATATAGTTTTATATAGTTTTATATAGTTTTATATGGTTTTATTAGTTTTATATAGTTTTATATAGTTTTATATAGTTTATATGGTTTTATATAGTTTTATATAGTTTTATATAGTTTTATATAGTTTATAAAGTTTTATATAGTTTTATATAGTTTTATATAGTTTTGTTAGTTTTATATAGTTTTATATACTTTTATATAGTTTTGTTAGTTTTATATCGTTTTATATTGTTTTATATAGTTTTATATAGTTTTATATAGTTTTATATAGTATTATATAGTTTTATATAGTTTTGTTAGTTTTATATAGTTTTATATAGTTTTATATAGTTTTATATGGCTTTATTAGTTTTATATAGTTTTGTTAGTTTTATATAGTTCTATTTAGTTATATAGTTTTATATGGTTTTATTAGTTTTATATAGTTTTATATAGTACTATATAGTTTTATATAGTTTTATTAGTTTTATATAGTTTTATATAGTTTTATAGAGTTTTATATAGTGTTATATAGTTTTGTTAGCTTTATATAGTTTTATACAGTTTTATATAGTACTATATAGTTTTTTATAGTTTTATATAGTTTTATATAGTTTTATATAGTTTTGTTAGTTTTATATAGTTTTATTAGTTTTATAGAGTTTTATATAGTTTTCTATAGTTTTGTCAGTTATATATAGTTTCATATAGTTTTATATAGTACTATATAGATTTATATTCTTTTATTAGTTTTATATAGTTTTATATAGTTTTGTTAGTTTTATATGGTTTTATATAGTTTTATATAGTTTTATATAGTTTTGTTGGTTTTATATAGATTTATATTGTTTTATATAGTTTTATATAGTTTTGTTAGTTTTATATAGTTTTATATAGTTTTATATAGTTTTATATAGTTTTATATAGTTTTATATAGTTTTATATAGTTTTGTTAGTTTTATATAGTTTTATATTGCTTTATATAGTTTTATATAGTTTTATATAGTTTTATATAGTTTTATATGGTTTTATTAGTTTTATATAGTTTTGTTAGTTCTATATTGTTTTATATAGTTTTATATAGTTTTATATGGTTTTATTAGTTTTATATAGTTTTATATAGTTTTATATAGTACTATATAGTTTTATATAGTTTTATAAAGTTTTATAGAGTTTTATATAGTTTTATATAGTTTTGTTAGTTTTATATAGTTTTATATAGTTTTATATAGTTTTATATAGTACGATATAGTTATATATTGTTTCATATAGTTTTATATAGATTCATATTGTTGTATATAGTTTCATTAGTTTTATATAGTTTTATATAGTTTTATATAGTTTTATATAGTTTAATATGGTATTATGAAGTTTTATATAGTTCTATATAGATTCATATAATTTTATTAGTTTTATATAGTTTTATATAGTTTTATATAGTTTTATATGGTTTTATTAGTTTTATATATTTTGGTTAGTTTTATATAGTTTTATATAGTTTTATATAGTTTTATATGGTTTTATTAGTTTTATATAGTTTTGTTAGTTTTATATAGTTTTATATAGTTTTATATAGTTTTATATGGTTTTATTAGTTTTATATAGTTTTATATAGTTTTATATAGTATTATATAGTTTTGTTAGTTTTATATAGTTTCATATAGTTTTGTACAATTTTATATAGTACTATATAGTTTAATATAGTTTTATTAGTTTTATATAGTTTTATATAGTTTTATAGAGTTTTATATAGTTTTATATAGTTTTATATAGTTTTATATAGTTTTATATAGTTATATATAGTTTTATATCGTTTTATATAGTTTTATATAGTTTTATATACATTTACATAGTTTTATATAGTTTTAAATAGTTTTGTTAGTTTTATATAGTTTTATATAGTTTTATATAGTTTTATATAGTTTTGTTAGTTTTATATAGTTTTATATAGTTTTATATAGTTTTATATAGTTTTGTCAGTTTTATATAGTTTTATATTGTTTTATATAGTTTTATATAGTTTTATATAGTTTTATATAGTATTATATAGTTTTATATAGTCGTGTTAGTTTTATATAGTTTTATATAGTTTTATATAGTTTTATATGGTTTTATTAGTTTTATATAGTTTTATATAGTACTATATAGTTTTATATAGTTTTATTAGTTTTATATAGTTTTGTTAGTTTTATATACTTTTGTCAGTTTCATATAGTTTTATATTGTTTTATATAGTTTTATATAGTTTTGTTAGTTTTATATAGTTTTATATTGTTTTATATAGTTTTATATAGTTTTATATAGTTTTATATAGTTTTATATGGTTTTATTAGTTTTATATAGTTTTGTTAGTTTTATATTGTTTTATATAGTTTTATATAGTTTTATATGGTTTTATTAGTTTTATATAGTTTTATATAGTTTTATATGGTTTTATTAGTTTTATATAGTTTTATATAGTTTTATATAGTACTATACAGTTTTATATAGTTTTATATAGTTTTATAGAGTTTTATATTGTTTATATAGTTTGGTTAGTTTTATATAGTTTTATATTGTTTTATATAGTTTTATATAGTTTTATATAGTTTTATATAGTGTTATATAGTTTTATATAGTTTTGTTAGTTTTATATAGTTTTATATAGTTTTATATAGTTTTACATGGTTTTGTTTGTTTTATGTAGTTTTATATAGTTTTATATAGTTTTATATGGTTTTTTTAGTTTTATATAGTTTTATATAGTTTTCTATAGTTTTATATAGTTTTGTTTGTTTTATATCGTTTTATATAGTTTTATACAATTTTATTTAGTACTATATAGTTTAATATAGTTTTATTAGTTTTATATAGTTTTATATAGTTTAATATAGTTTTATTAGTTTTATATAGTTTTATATAGTTTAATATAGTTTTATTAGTTTTATATAGTTTTATATAGTTTTATATAGTTTTATATACATTTATATAGTTTTATATAGTTTTATATAGTTTTGTTAGTTTTATATAGTTTTATATAGTTTTATACAATTTTATATAGTACTATATATTTTAATATAGTTTTATTAGTTTTATATAGTTTTATATAGTTTTATAGAGTTTTATATAGTTTTATATAGTTTTATAAAGTTTTATATAGTTTTATATAGTTTTATATAGTTTTATATAGTTTTATATAGTTTTATATAGTTTTATATAGTTTTATATACATTTATATAGTTTTATATAGTTTTATATAGTATAGTTAGTTTTATATTGTTCTATATAGTTTTATATAGTTTTGTTAGTTTTATATAGTTTTATATAGTTTTATATGGTTTTATTTATTTTATATATATTTTTGTTAGTTTTATATAGTTTTATATAGTTTTATATAGTTTTATATAGTTTTATATGGTTTTATTAGTTTTATATAGTTTTATATAGTTTTATATAGTTTTATATAGTTTTGTTAGTTTTATATAGGTTTATATAGTTTTATACGATTTTATATAGTACTATATAGTTTAATATAGTTTTATTAGTTTTATATAGTTTTATATAGTTTTATATAGTTTTATATAGTTTTATATACATTTATATAGTTTTATATAGTTTTATATAGTTTTGTTAGTTTTATATAGTTTTATATAGTTTTATATAGTTTTATATAGTTTTATATAGTTTTGTTAGTTTTATATAGTTTTATATAGTTTTATATAGTTTTATATAGTTTTGTCAGTTTTATATAGTTTTATATTGTTTTATATAGTTTATATAGTTTGGATAGTTTTATATAGTTTTATATTGTTTTATACAGTTTTATATAGTTTTATATAGTTTTATATAGTATTATATAGTTTTATATAGTTTTATATAGTTTTATATAGTTTTGTTAGTTTTATATAGTTTTATATAGTTTTATATAGTTTTATATAGTTTTGTCAGTTTTATATAGTTTTATATTGTTTTATATAGTTTATATAGTTTGGTTAGTTTTATATAGTTTTATATTGTTTTATACAGTTTTATATAGTTTTATATAGTTTTATATAGTATTATATAGTTTTATATAGTTTTGTTAGTTTTATATAGTTTTATATAGTTTTATATAGTTTTACATGGTTTTGTTTGTTTTATATAGTTTTATATAGTTTTATATAGTTTTATATGGTTTTTTTAGTTTTATATAGTTTTATATAGTTTTATATAGTTTTATATAGTTTTGTTTGTTTTATATCGTTTTATATAGTTTTATACAATTTTATTTAGTACTATATAGTTTAATATAGTTTTATTAGTTTTATATAGTTTTATATAGTTTAATATAGTTTTATATAGTTTTATATAGTTTTATATAGTTTTATATAGTTTTATATAGTTTTATATAGTTTTATATAGTTTTATAGAGTTTTATATAGTTTATATAGTTTTGTATAGTTTTATAAAGTTTTATATAGTTTTACATAGTTTTATATACATTTATATAGTTTTATATAGTTTTATATAGTTTTGTTAGTTTTATATAGTTTTATATAGTTTTATATAGTTTTGTTAGTTTTATATAGTTTTATATAGTTTTATATAGTTTTGTTGGTTTTATATAGTTTTATATTGTTTTATATAGTGTTATATAGTTTTATATAGTTTTATATAGAATTATATAGTTTTATATAGTTTTGTTAGTTTTATATAGTTTTATATAGTTTTATATAGTTTTATATGGTTTTATTAGTTTTATATAGTTTTATATAGTTTTATATAGTTTTATATGGTTTTATTAGTTTTATATAGTTTTGTTAGTTTTATATAGTTTTATATGGTTTTATTAGCTTTATATAGTTTTATATAGTACTATATAGTTTTATATAGTTTTATTAGTTTTATATAGTTTTATATAGTTTTATATAGTTTTATATAGTTTTATATAGTTTTATATAGTTTTATATAGTTTTGTTAGTTTTATATAGTTTTATATAGTTTTGTTAGTTTTATATAGTTTTATATAGTTTTATACAATTTTATATAGTACTATATAGTTTAATATAGTTTTATTAGTTTTATATAGTTTTATATAGTTTTATAGAGTTTTATATAGTTTTATATAGTTTTATAAAGTTTTATATAGTTTTATATAGTTTTATATAGTTTTATATAGTTTTATATAGTTTTATATAGTTTTATATAGTTTTATATACATTTATATAGTTTTATATAGTTTTATATAGTTTTGTTAGTTTTTATATAGTTCTATATAGTTTTATATAGTTTTATATGGTTTTATTAGTTTTATATAGTTTTATATAGTTTTATATAGTTTTATATGGTTTTATTAGTTTTATATAGTTTTGTTAGTTTTATATAGTTTTATATGGTTTTATTAGCTTTATATAGTTTTATATAGTACTATATAGTTTTATATAGTTTTATTAGTTTTATATAGTTTTATATAGTTTTATATAGTTTTATATAGTTTTATATAGTTTTGTTAGTTTTATATAGTTTTATATAGTTTTATATAGTTTTATATAGTTTTATATACATTTATATAGTTTTATATAGTTTTATATAGTTTTGTTAGTTTTATATAGTTTTATATAGTTTTATATAGTTTTGTTAGTTTTATATAGTTTTGTTAGTTTTATATAGTTTTATATAGTTTTATATAGTTTTGTTAGTTTATATAGTTTTATATAGTTTGTTAGTTTTATATAGTTTATATAGTTTTGTTAGTTTTATATAGTTTTATATAGTTTTATACAATTTTATATAGTACTATATAGTTTAATTAGTTTTATTAGTTTTATATAGTTTTATATAGTTTTATAGAGTTTTATATAGTTTTATATAGTTTTATAAAGTTTTATATAGTTTTATATAGTTTTATATAGTTTTATATAGTTTTATATAGTTTTATATAGTTTTATATAGTTTTATATAGTTTTATAAACATTTATATAGTTTTATATAGTTTTATATAGTTTTGTTAGTTTTATATAGTTCTATATAGTTTTATATAGTTTTGTTAGTTTTATTAGTTTTATATAGTTTTATATGGTTTTATTTATTTTATATATATTTTTGTTAGTTTTATATAGTTTTATATAGTTTTATATGGTTTTATTAGTTTTATATAGTTTTATATAGTTTTATATAGTTTTGTTAGTTTTATATAGGTTTATATAGTTTTATACGATTTTATATAGTACTATATAGTTTAATATAGTTTTATTAGTTTTATATAGTTTTATATAGTTTTATATAGTTTTATATAGTTTTATATACATTTATATAGTTTTATATAGTTTTATATAGTTTTGTTAGTTTTATATAGTTTTATATAGTTTTATATAGTTTTATATAGCATTATATAGTTTTATAGAGTATTATATAGTTTTATATAGTTTTATATAGTTTTATATAGTTTTATATAGTTTTATATAGTTTTATATACATTTATATAGTTTTATATAGTTTTATATAGTTTTGTTAGTTTTATATAGTTTTATATAGTTTTATATAGTTTTGTTAGTTTTATATAGTTTTATATAGTTTTATATAGTTTTGTTAGTTTTATATAGTTTTATTAGTTTTATATAGTTTTGTTAGTTTTATATAGTTTATATAGTTTTCTATGGTTTTATTAGTTTTATATAGTTTTGTTAGTTTTATATAGTTTTATATAGTTTTATATAGTTTTATATAGCATTATATAGTTTTATAGAGTATTATATAGTTTTATATAGTTTTATATAGTTTTATATAGTTTTATATAGTTTTATATAGTTTTATATACATTTATATAGTTTTATATAGTTTTATATAGTTTTGTTAGTTTTATATAGTTTTATATAGTTTTATATAGTTTTATATAGTTTTGTTAGTTTTATATAGTTTTATATAGTTTTATATAGTTTGTTAGTTTTATATAGTTTTATATAGTTTTATATAGTTTCATATAGTTTTATATAGTTTTATATAGTTTTGTTAGTTTTATATAGTATTATATAGTTATATATAGTTTTATATAGTTTTGTTAGTTTTATAAAGTTTTATATAGTTTTATATGGTTTTATTAGTTTTATATAGTTCTATATAGTTTTATATAGTACTATATTGTTTTATATAGTTTTATTAGTTTTATATAGTTTTATAGAGTTTTATAGAGTTTTATATAGTTTTATATAGTTTTATACGGTTTTATTAGTTTTATATAGTTTTATATAGTTTTATATAGTACTATATAGTTTTATATAGTTTTATTAGTTTTATATAGTTTTATATAGTTTTATAGAGTTTTATATAGTTTTATATAGTTTTGTTAGTTTTATATAGTTTTATATAGTTTTATACTATTTTATATAGTACTATATAGTTTAATATAGTTTTATAAGTTTTATATAGTTTTATATAGTTTTATAGAGTTTTATATAGTTTTACATAGTACTATATAGTTTTTATATAGTTTTATATAGTTTAATATAGATTCATATTGTTGTATATAGTTTCATTAGCTTTATATAGTTTTACATAGTTTTATACCGTTTTATATGGTATTATGAAGTTTTATATAGTTCTATATAGTTTCATATAATTTTATTAGTTTTATATAGTTTTATATAGTTTTATATAGTTTTATATAGTTTTATATAGTTTTATATAGTTTTATATAGTTTTGTTAGTTTTATATAGTTTTATATAGTTTTATATAGTTTCATATAATTTTATTAGTTTTATATAGTTTTATATAGTTTGATATAGTTTTATATATTTTTATATAGTTTTATACAGTTTTATATAGTTTTATATAGTACTATATAATTTTATATAGTTTCATTAGTTTTATATAGTTTTATATAGTTTTATAGAGTTTTATATAGTTTTATATAGTTTTGTTAGTTTTATATAGTTTTATATAGTTTTATATATTTTTATATGGTTTTGTTGGTTTTATGTAGTTTTATATTGTCTTATATAGTTTTATATAGTTTTGTTAGTTTTATATAGTTTTATATAGTATTATGCAGTTTAATGTAGTTTTGTTAGTTTTAATAGTTTTATATAGTTTTATATGGTTTTATATAGTTTTATATAGTTTTATATAGTTTTATATAGTTTGATATAGTACTATATAGTTTTATATAGTTTTATTAGTTTTATATAGTTTTATATAGTTTTATATACATTTATATAGTTTTACATAGTTTTATATAGTTTTGTTAGTTTTATATAGTTTTATATAGTTTTATATAGTTTTGTTAGTTTTATATAGTTTTATATAGTTTTATATAGTTTTATATAGTTTTATATTGTTTTATATAGTTTATATAGTTTGGTTAGTTTTATATAGTTTTATATAGTTTTATATAGTTTTGTTAGTTTTATATAGTTTTATATAGTTTTATATAGTTTTATATAGTTTTATATTGTTTATATAGTTTATATAGTTTGGTTAGTTTTATATAGTTTTATATGTTTTATATAGTTTTATATAGTTTTATATAGTTTTATATGGTATTATATAGTTTTATAGAGTATTATATAGTTTCATATAGTTTTATATAGTTTTATATAGTTTTATATAGTTTTATATAGTTTTATATACATTTATATAGTTTTATATAGTTTTATATAGTTTTGTTAGTTTTATATAGTTTTATATAGTTTTATATAGTTTTGTTAGTTTTATATAGTTTTATATAGTTTTATATAGTTTTGTTAGTTTTATATAGTTTTATATAGTTTTATATAGTTTTGTTAGTTTTATATAGTTTTATATTGTTTTATATAGTTTTATATAGTTTTATATAGTTTTATATAGTATTATATAGTTTTATATAGTTTTGTTAGTTTTATATAGTTGTATATAGTTTTATATAGTTTTATATAGTTTTATATAGTTTTATATAGTTTTATATAGTTTTATATACATTTATATAGTTTTATATAGTTTTATATAGTTTTGTTAGTTTTATATAGTTTTATATAGTTTTATATAGTTTTGTTAGTTTTATATAGTTTTATATTGTTTTATATAGTTTTATATAGTTTTATATAGTTTTATATAGTATTATATAGTTTTATATAGTTTTATATAGTAGTGTTAGTTTTATATAGTTTTATATTGTTTTATATAGTTTTATATAGTTTTATATAGCACTATATAATTTTATATAGTTTTATTAGTTTTATATAGTTTTATATAGTTTTATAGAGTTTTATATTGTTTTATATAGTTTATATAGTTTGGTTAGTTTTATATAGTTTTACATTGTTTTATATAGTTTTATATGGTTTTATATAGTTTTATATAGTATTATATAGTTTTATAGAGTATTATATAGTTTTATATAGTTTTATATAATTTTATATAGTTTTATATAGTTTTATATAGTTTTATATACATTTATATAGTTTTATATAGTTTTGTTAGTTTTATATAGTTTTATATAGTTTTATATAGTTTTGTTAGTTTTATATAGTTTTATATAGTTTTATATAGTTTTGTTAGTTTTATATAGTTTTATATTGTTTTATATAGTTTTATATAGTTTTATATAGTTTTATATAGTATTATATAGTTTTATATAGTTTTGTTAGTTTTATATAGTTGTATATAGTTTTATATAGTTTTCTATGGTTTTATTAGTTTTATATAGTTTTGTTAGTTTTATATAGTTTTTATAAAGTTTTATATAGTTTTATGTGGTTTTAATAGTTTTATATAGTTTTGTTAGTTTTATATAGTTTTATATAGTTTTATATAGTTTTATATGGTTTTATTAGTTTTATATAGTTTTATATAGTTTTATATAGTACTATATAGTTTTATATAGTTTTATTAGTTTTATATAGTTTTATATAGTACTATATAGTTTTATATAGTTTTATTAGTTTTATATAGTTTTATATAGTTTTATAGAGTTTTATATAGTTTTATATAGTTTTGTTAGTTTTATATTGTTCTATATAGTTTTATATAGTACTATATAGTTTTATATAGTTTTATATAGTTTAATATAGATTCATATTGTTGTATATAGTTTCATCAGTTTTATTTAGTTTTATATAGTTTTATACAGTTTTATATGGTATTATGAAGTTTTATATAGTTCTATATAGTTTCATATAATTTTATTAGTTTTATATAGTACTATATAGTTTAATATAGTTTTAATAGTTATATATAGTTTTATATAGTTTTATAGAGTTTAATATCGTTTTATATAGTTTTATATAGTTTTATATATTTTTAAATAGTTTTATATAGTTTCATATAGTTTTATATAGTTTTAAATAGTTTTATATAGTTTTATATAGTTTTGTTAGTTTTATATAGTTTTATATAGTTTTATATAGTTTTATATGGTTTTATTAGTTTTATATAGTTTTATATAGTTTTATATAGTACTATATAGTTTTATATAGTTTTATTAGTTTTATATAGTTTTATATAGTTTTTATAGAGTTTTATATAATTTTATATAGTACTATATAGTTTTATATAGTTTTATATAGGTTTATATAGCACTATATAATTTTATATAGTTTTATTAGTTTTATATAGTTTTATATAGTTTTATAGAGTTTTATATAGTTTTATATAGTTTTGTTAGTTTTATATAGTTTTATATAGTTTTATATAGTTTTATATAGTTTTGTTAGTTTTATATAGTTTTATATAGTTTTATATAGTTTTATATAGTAGTGTTAGTTTTATATAGTTTTATATTGTTTTATATAGTTTTATATAGTTTTATATAGCACTATATAATTTTATATAGTTTTATTAGTTTTATATAGTTTTATATAGTTTTATAGAGTTTTATATAGTTTTATATAGTTTTGTTAGTTTTATATAGTTTTATATAGTTTTATATAGTTTTATATAGTTTTGTTAGTTTTATATAGTTTTATATAGTTTTATATAGTTTTATATAGTTTTGTTAGTTGTATATAGTTTTATATTGTTTTATATAGTTTTATATAGTTTTGTTAGTTTTGTATAGTTTTATATAGTTTTATATAGTTTTATATAGTTTTATATAGTACTATATAGTTTTATATAGTTCTATTAGTTTTATATAGTTTTATATAGTTTTATAGAGTTTTATATAGTTTTATATAGTTTTGTTAGTTTTATATAGTTTTATATAGTTTTATATAGTTTTATATAGTTTTATATAGTTTTATATAGTTTTGTCAGTTTTATATAGTTTTATATTGTTTTATTAGTTTTATATAGTTTTGTTAGTTTTATATAGTTTTATATTATTTTATATAGTTTTATATAGTTTTGTTAGTTTTATATAGTTTTATATAGTTTTATATAGTTTTATATAGTTTTGTCAGTTTTATATAGTTTTCTATTGTTTTATATAGTTTTATATAGTTTGGTTAGTTTTATATAGTTTTATATTGTTTTATATAGTTTTATATAGTTTTATATAGTTTTATATAGTATTATATTGTTTTATATAGGTTTGTTAGTTTTATATAGTTATATATAGTTTTATATAGTTTTATATAGTTTTATTAGTTTTTATATAGTTTTGTTAGTTTTATATAGTTTTATATAGTTTTATATAGTTTTATAGGGTTTATTAGTTTTATATAGTTTTATATAGTACTATATAGTTTTATATAGTTTTATTAGTTTTATATAGTTTTATATAGCTTTATAGAGTTTTATATAGTGTTATATAGTTTTGTTAGCTTTATATAGTTTTATATTGTTTTATATAGTACTATATAGTTTTATATAGTTTTATATAGTACGATATAGTTATATATTGTTTCATATAGTTTTATATAGGTTTAAATAGTTTTATATTGTTTTATATAGTTTAATATAGATTCATATTGTTGTATATAGTGTTCATTAGTTTTATATAGTTTTATATAGTTTTATATAGTTTAATTGGTATTATGAAGTTTTATATAGTTCTATATAGTTTCATATAATTTATTAGTTTTATATGTTTTATATAGTTTTATATAGTTTTATATGGTTTTATTAGTTTTATATAGTTTTGTTAGTTTTTTATTTTATAGTTTTATATAGTTTTATATAG